>NC_142568.1:20712500-20920000 GCF_041283825.1 Pyrus communis | reverse complement strand
TGCTTACAATTGCAAAGTTAGGTAAGGTTGTGTGGAAGACAACATAATTAGGTGCAATTAATGTGTTTTGTGTGGTAGCAAATAAACTTAGTTTAATTAAGTGTGTGGTGTAGCTTTCATTTGGTTTGCTATAAATACCCAAGTCCCCAAGCATTGTATATCATCCAAGGAAAAACAAAGCCTAGAGCTAAATGAGAAAAGCTTTGCTAATTAGTTTGTTTTGTGAGCTTTCTTTAAGAGTGTGCTCTATTTTCTTCTTCTTGGGATCATTAGAGTTATCTTGGATACTCTTCTTATTCAACAAAAACTTATGCGACAGTTATAGCGGATAGGTTTATCATTCCATCTTGCTTTCTTTGTTTTGTCCACTCAAGCAGATACCAGTGAGCTTCCAGTGTAGGAGAAGTAACGAGGCAGATCTTCATGGACATTATGTTAGAGGACGTGGTTTTCATTTTAGTTCTGCAGACAATCAACTTTCCGTGGCATTTCAAGCTAGCCATGATACAGCCACTGCAGAAAGGTGCCGTAATGCATCCTCTAGTACACAACAAGCTTCTATTCACAAAGAAACAAGTGAACTTGAAACTGTTGCTGGCCGTTTTGAGGCGTTAGCTACTGCCGAATTTGAGTCTTCTTCTAGAGAAAATCCCCGGATTGAACTACAAGAAGCATCATCCTTCCCTCCACTTCCAGTGGCTCAAAGAGACAGGCAACAGAAATTAAGAAATGGTTCAGCAGGATCGGGTGGTAGTTCAATGGCTTCTTGCATTTGTCGCCTTAACAAAGTAACTGTCCTTAATACTTCTCCAGTTTGGCCTGCAACAAATCGTCAAACTAAATCATCTGCCAGTAGTTGTCACCAGAAAAAGCCCTCTTCAGGCTCTGGGCACATATCATCATCTAGTTCTCCTGTATTTTCCCCGAGCGGTCCCCCTAAGCAAGCTGCAGCCACTGGGTTTGTTTCATCTAATTTTGCCAGTCCAAAGAATTCGACTGGAACCAGTAAGGTCGCCCAATCTGCTTCAGGTCCAAAAATTATCAATACCGGTTCTTTGGACTCCGATTTTCCTTCTGTTTCTGCTAATCAAACAAATAAAGAACCTGGTACTGCAAGTATTCAGAGAGTGCCAAAGGTTGGAGATGTTCATGCTGTCAACAATTCTCTTGTGGAAAAAATCCGCGATGCTTTGGAATGTGATGACAACAAATTCTCCGCATTTAAAGAAATATCTTCAGACTACCGCAAGGATATAATCAATACAGAGGAATATCTTGCTTATGTCTACCAGTTCGGCCTATCACATTTGCTTCTCGAGCTAGCTAGACTCTGTCCTGATGCTGAGAAACAAAGAGAACTTGTCGAGACTTACAATTTGAGCATAATGATATTCGATTCAGCTCAGCTCGTTTACAGCCTAAGAGGTGGTGTCGTTGGTGGCAATAATGACAGTAGTGTTGGGAACTGGTTCAGAAGATCTTGATTTTTGATCCAACATCATGCATGTGAAAAACAAAAGAGAAGGTTGCAAATATTTGTTATTTTCAAATTTTCAAGTTTAAATTCTATATAAATATTTGTCATTTTTAAATTTTCAAAACAACCACTCTCATAATATGACAACAACAATTGTGAAGGGCGGACCTGCTCTCATATCATAACAAGCACTCATGATAAACAAAAAGCACATCTTACATGTGTAAGAGCGCGAGTAGAAAGTCTAGTAACCAATTACCGAGTATGATGATGATATCACCAAATTATTTATAACTAATTTCCTTTGTTCAATCGAAAAACTTAAATCAAAGATTCAAAACTTCATCCAACAGCAACTTTAAGGTGCAAACGAAATATAATGAGAATACTATATATGGACAAGATCGAAGTCAACTGCAACAAACCTTACAATAAATACAGCAAAATACATAAACATAACACTGATCATGATAGCAGTCATAACAAACAAAACATTCAACAACCAATACAAAGATATAACATGGCCAACAAAAAATATTACTGCAACACACATAAAAACCACACAACAAATCTTCAGATCCAGCATCTTCAAAATCGCAAGTCCCCTGCTAAATTATCATTTTCTTGTTTATATGTCATAGAACAACTTTGAAAATGATTTCATACGCGCGGATTGCAGACAAATGGCGACTGATAAACTCCCATCATTAGTTGCACTTCCTAATACGAAAGCCTTCCCCTCAAATGGAATTCCACAAGGTCCCACAAAAATAGGTCGACCCCATCCGAAATCAGCGTCGTAAGATGGCAACCTAACCCAACTAGTTATTCCAAGATTAGGGGACCAAAGAGAATCAGCCCCGACAACAAGGGCTGAAGGATCAGGCTGAAGCTCAAGGAAGTCAATTGCTGATCTAAAATAATTGTCGTTAATCTGCGATATAGCATTGTGAATACAACTTGAAGCATTCCATGTTGGTTTTGATTGGAGATCCCCCACCGTGGAAATACTGGTAGCTGTGACAATCACATTGCCAAAGAAACCAAGTGGGAGTGGGGGTTGCAGTCGGGAACGTCCCTCAACAACAACATGTAGGTTGGTCTTTTGATCAACGGGAAGTTCACGTGCCTTGGATGCACATTTCCAAACATGACCTGCTAATATCTCATATGTGCTATAGTTGATCGTGTTCCCATCTTCCTTAGACTTGGCTTTCAAGATATTGAGTTGGTCCCTCGTCAATCTGAACATTGAGACTGTTGTGCTCTCAACATCACCGTCTTTTGTGCTTCAGAGGGGTTTTTTTAGGGTTGCAAAAGGTTGGTACTCAACGTTAGGCTGAGGCGGGTCTTGGGCACGAAGTAATGTCCTGTCTATGTGTGGTGGAATATTTGTAAGGTCATCAAGATTGCCACGAGCCATTTCCGACCATGTATTTATAAAGTGGAAACCAGAAACTCCATCAGCTACACAATGTGGTATACCAACACCAACTGCCACTCCACCGCATTTGAAGTGTGTGACCTGAACATACAGAATAAAGCCATATTTAGGATCTATAGAGACCGAGTTCTTGTGAGTTCTTACATTTGACTGTTTTCTTTTTCTCTTCATTAATGGCTCTCTCGTCTCGTGTGGTTCTGCAATTCCAGGAAAGTGCGGTTGAATCATATTTAAGATGGAGAGAGACAGATGGGTGTAGTATATTATTTTTTTGGTTGATGGTTTGCTTAGATCCTTTCAAGATATTTAGAAGGAACTAAACTTGTCCTCGACATTTTCATTAAAAAGCGAGTGTGAAAATAAAACAGTGAGAATGGCATCCTTTGGGTAATGTTAGGAAAATTAAATTTGTACATTAAATTTTGTAAACTAAATGACATATATGAAAGTTGATGGTTAAATAATGACTGAAAGTGCTTTTGGTGAAATTGATTTTGGATTCTAAAAACACTTTAAGTGCTTTTTGGAAGAAACATCAAATATGTGCTTCTTGCATGAATCACTTAAAGTGTTTTTCTATGATGCACTTGGATTTTATAAGGTATTAGCTACATTTTCACCAAAAACATTTTCAGTTATTTTAAAAAGCACTTCAAAATGAGCTATTAGTTTACAATTTTAGTCTCCCTAGCATTATCTCATCTCTTTTCTTCGACGTATGCATGTTTCTCTAACATTCAAATATGATATTCTCTCTCGCTTCAATCAAATTAGAATTTGCCAGGATTTTAATGGATTTTAAAATCAGAGTGTAGTCAATTAAGATTTTAGAAGAGGATTTTAAAAGATTTTGAAATTATGGTGTAGTCAAATTAGGATTTAAGAGGTTTTTAAAAATACATCCAAATCTAGAGGTAGTCAAATGAGATTTTAAAAGATATTTTTACAATTATACTAAATCTATGGATATTCAGAAAATAAAAATTTAGTAGGATTTCAAGAAGTTGTGGATTTCATTGGATTTAAGAGCATGAAGTATATATACCCAACACCAAATACAATCCCACCTCAACCCCTAGGATTTCTTTCAACCTATTTCCATTCTCTCTCTTCGGCTTTCACTTCTTAGTTGTAAGCGCAAAACTACTTCTCTAGTCCATGTACTGGTGAACCAACGCTCACTCACACACCTTTGGCCATTTCCACTATTTTTCTTTATATTTTTATGCTTCAATTTGGTAAAAGGTCGGTTAAACTCATTGAATTTACCATGGAAGTGGTTTGTCAACAGAGTTGCAGATTCACTTGAGCGATAGAAATATACCATTTCAAATCAAACCCTGAAGATTGATTACCAATCCAATAAGCAAAGTAAGATCAAAATTCAAAATCCACCATTTATAACGTAAGAACATATCGACCCATTGGTTAAAAATCAAATAAAATCAAAAGAAGAAGAATCTGATTTGCACCCAAAATCCAAGTGCGAATTAAGTTGACAGGCCGGCTTGAAAAGCAAACAACTGCAGAATCATGTTTTAGGGCATGGAGTGAGAATTTTTTTTCTTCTTTTGTTATTAAATAAAAATAAATAAAACAATTAAAGATAAATGAAAAGAAAAGACTATGCAAATCCATCAAAATCCACAAATAAAATCTATACAAATCCATAAAAATTTATAATATAATTAATATAAATATGTCGAAATCCATATAGAATTGTAAGTACATTAAAATCTATGAAATTTGTCACTTAAAAAAAAATATATTAAAATCCTTTGAAATCCAAATTGACTACACCTCCTTAAACTCATGTGTGTTAGCGTGCGTGTAGCTGCTTGTGCTTATTTATTTATATTTTATTCTCATACAAGTGATATTGTACATTTGGTGAAACGAACCACACATCCGCTCTTAACCAATGTAGCTACACTGTAGCTTGGCCGATGTTTACGTCTTATATATGCCTATTTATGTATTCTACATGGTTTGTATTCATAGAATTTACAAGAGTTTGTGTGCGTAGAGAATTTTTGTTTTCCTTAAGGGTTGGTTTGGAATTGTAGTGCTTAAAAAAAGTAGCTTATTAAAAAAAATCAAGAACATTAGATGTGTTTGGGAAAACAATTAAAAACTTAAAAACTGATGTCAATGAAAATAGAAAAACATAGAAAAACCATTAATGCTATTCATACCATGTTCTTGTATCATATTTTCATACCACCTTAGGTGGTATTTGATGTGGACAACCACATCATTTGAATTAATCAGATTTTTAAATTTAGTTCATTATTTAATAAACTAATAATTAAGAAAAACTAGTTAATTAAATGATGTTTGTGGTATATGAGGAGTCTTTCTCCTTCATTTCCTTGAGTTTTGCAAATTTTTCAAATGATGTGGTTGTCCACATCAGATGTCACCTAATGTAGTATAGAAATGTGGTCTAAAAATATTGTATGAATAACATTATTCTAGAAAAGCAGAAGCATGGTCTACCATGCTTGTAAAAAGTGTTTTTTTTTTCTTCAACGCATAATAATCAATGCTCATTTAATTATTATTTTTAAATGGCAAGTATATCCCCATATATTTTACAAAATTACAATATTTGCCCCTACATTATTATTTTTGATAATTATTATATCATATTAAATACTATATCATTTTTAGTCATTTAACATATTCAAAGTAATTTATATAAAAGTTTACCAAACACTTAGACATTGTTTTTATTTTATTAAAAGTACTTTTTTAAAAAAAAAATGTTTATTAAATACTTAATAATCTTATTTTACAGCTGTTTCTTAAACGCCTCCAGACTTTCTTAAAAAACCAGAAAAACACACATAAGGTGGCTGCTACTCATGAATTAGGGATAGCAATCAGTAGCATTTCCACCTAATAAAAATAGGGGTGTGATATTCATACACCATTTTTTACTTCTCACACACCTTTTTAATTTTTGGCCGTCGAATCGGATGAATTGAATAAGATCAAAGGACATAAATTAATACAAAGTGTGTGAGAAATAAAAAAAAGTGCGTGGATAGCACGCTCCTAAAAGTAATGTGCATTTCGTTCACCAAATAAACATGTGATGTCCTTGAAAAAAAAGAATTTTGTGGCTTGTATCTAGTCGTTCACTGAGATCTTCCAAATAATACTATGTACCATAAAAAACTGTCAGATAAAATTGGTACAATTATTGGAGGTAGATTGTTTGCCTTCTTGTTTGGGTGTCATTTCTATCTCCTCTTATTTGTGAGGTTACGGTTAAACCACATTAACATTTTATATTCCTATTGCTTTTTATCTTATTATCTCTATAAAAAATTAATATAAAATGTTGACGTGGTTTAACCGTGACTGCGCAAAATAGGAGGAAATGAGAAGGGCACAGAAACAGGAGGGCAGACAATTTACCTCCACAATTATTAATTGAGAGACAGACCCTTGTATGAATTATCATTTCCATTAAAAAAAATAATGACTACGTACGTACAACGAAGTTCATTTGTCGTTTAACTCCTCAGTCCAGCTTCTATCACTTATGATAATAACTAGCTTTCATGCACGCGCTTGTATTTTTTGAATCACGGCATACTATACACAACTTATACGTTTTAAATATATTTATATGCATAAATTGATAATAGGAAAGTCAAATATTTGAAATAAATAAATAATTTTATATTATGCTAGAAGAAACTACTGATAAACCAATTAAAGTAGCTGAATTCACATAAAAAAATCGGTCTCTATAGAATTTACATTAAGAATAGAAAAAATAATATTTAATAAACAATTGATTGAATCACATTAGCGCCAGCCCATTGTGACGTTAAGTCCACCCCCCATTTCCCCTTAGTGTAGATAATATCATTTGTTAAAAAGAAAAACAATCATTTGACAATTAAGGTAATCACATTATTGCCAGCCTATTGTGAGGCTAAGCCCACCCCCTTCCTCTTAGTGTAGATAATATCGTTTGTTAAAAAAAAAAAAAACAATCATTTGACAATTAATTTAATCACATTATTATCCGTGTGCGAAAGATCTTTTTTATAATCGGCATTACACGACTCTTAAGATGTTTTGAACATTTTTAAAAATAGAGAAAATAATATTTAATAAACAACTGATTGAATCACATTATTGCTAGCCCATTGTAAGGCATTGTGAGGCTAAGCCCACCACCTCCCCCTTAGTGTAGATAATATCGTTTGTCAAAAAAAAAAAAAAAACCAATCATTTGACCACCAATTTAATCACATTATTATCCACGTGCGAATGAATTTTTTTATAATCGGCATTACACGCTTCTTAAGATGTTTTGAACATGTTTAAAAATAGAGAAATTGAATCACATTATTGTTAGCCTATTATGAGGTACTAATTTAAAAAAAAAACCACAAAAAAAATTTACTTATTAAAAAATACTGTTAAAATGATGAAAATGCCCCTGCCTGATTTGATGCATTATTTTGAGATGCCTTTGAAGTTTTTGTCTTGGGGGCATTTTTGTCCAAAAAGTTTTTGTTGAAGCTTGGTGACACCAAAATTACTATTTACCTTTTCCATTGTCTTTATATATAAACTAGCCTCCATGCACGCGCTCACGGGTGTGCATAAGGCATTTTTTGAATCACAGCGTGCTATGCATGATTTATATGTTTTAAATGTATTTATTAAAGTAGATGCAAATGAATAATAAAAACATTTAATAAAAGTCATATTTTAACTAATCAAAGCAGCTGAATCCATATTAATAAAAGCGATCTTTCAATTTTCAACTACATTTTATTGAATTTACATTAAGATTAGAAAAAATAATATTTAATAAACTAATTGCTAGTCCATTTGAAGACTAAGCCTACTCCCTCCCCTTAGTGTAGATAATATCGTTTGTTAAAAAAAAAGATTATTTGACAACTAATTGAATCACATTATTATGCGCGTGCGAGAGACTTTTTTATAACTGGCACTACACACCTCTTATGTATTTAAAATTTGAGAAATAATATTTAATAAACAACCATGTGCAAAAGGCATTTGTTGAATCACAACATGTCACATCCCGACCCGGGACGGATCACTTCCCGGGCCCGCTCCACCACCCTAGCACGATATTGTCCGTTTTAGGCTTATCATTCCCTCACGGTTTTGTTTTTGGGAACTCACAAGCAACTTCCCAGTGGGTCACCCATCATGGGATTGCTCTAACCCTTTTCTCGCTTAACTTCGGAGTTCCTACGGTTAGGCTCTGATACCAAATTCTCACATCCCGGCTCGGGGCGGATCACTTCCCGGACCCGTTCCACCACCGTAACACGATATTGTCCGCTTTAGGCTTACCATTCCCTCACGGTTTTGTTTTTGGGAACTCACAAGCAACTTCCCAGTGGGTCACCCATCATGGGATTGCTCTAACTCTTTTCTTGCTTAACTTCGGAGTTCCTACGGAACCCGAAGCCAGTGAGCTCCCAAAAGGCCTCATGCTAAATAGAGATGAGAATATACATTTAAGGATCACTCTCCTGGGCGATGTGGGATGTCACACAACACGCTACGTTTATCAATGCTTAAGTAATAAATTAATCATCAAATTCGATGTCCATTAGTTTTCAAATGTTTACAAATTTAGTTTCTGTAGTATTACCCTATATTATTTATGGATAATGTTTGGGAGATTAAAATTTTAAACTAAATTTTGCAAACCAAATAATGTGTCACCAATAGAAAATAAGCACGTTAATCAACACTTAAGTAATAATCTAATCATTAACAATCACATCGTTTGGTTTGCAAATTTGGTTTAAAAAATTTGGTCTCCCTATGATGTGATGAGTGTAAAGCCCACCGAAAGGGATTTGGATCCTATCTGGATCCTCTTTGTGAGGATCCTAGGGGTCCTAATATTGTATTCATGCAAAGTCCACCAGAAAGGATTTGAATCTCATACGGATTCTCTTTGTGATGATCGTATTCGTTCATCATACAACGTACGGCTATAAATTATTTTAATTTTTTTGTTTAAAATTAAATATAAATATTAACTGAAAAATGTTAGTTATATAATGTACGATGAACAAATAAAATGTGAGAATCAAGAATCCTCATCCCACGGAAAGAAGAAAGAAGAGCAGAGCAAAACGCCTATGTGAAGAAAGGAGAAAAATGTGGAGAAATGGTGATGGCGTGATGGACAAGGCCCGCAAATTATTTGGGGCCACAACTTTACGTCCCCGGTTAATAATTCAACCGAAAAGATGGTTGCAATAATTCAACAGAAAATGTAGTTTTTGTTTGCAGTCCTATTGGAATAGAAATGTGATTGTATAAATCCTAGTAGATATGAGAATGTATCTTATATTTCTATTAGGAGTAAATTACCTATTAAATATTGTAATTCTAAAGGGTAATGAATAGATTACCTATTAAATATTGTAATCCTAAAGGGTAATGAATTAACCTTCGCTACTACTATAAATAAAGGCACAATGAGGTGAAATAAAGAAAGGAGAAAAATGTGGAGAAATGGTGATGGCATGATGGACAAGGCCTGCAAATTATTTGGGGCCACAACTTTACGTCCCCGCTTAATAATTCAACCGAAAAGGTGGTTGCAATAATTCAACAGAAAATGTAGTTTTTGTTGCATTCCTATTGGAATAGGAATGTGATTGTATAAATCCTAGTAGATATGGGAATGTATCTTATATTCCTATTTAGAGTAGATTACCTATTAAATATTGTAATCCTAAAGGGTAAGGAATTAACCTCCCCTACTACTATAAATAAAGGTACAACGGGGTGAAATAAAGAAAGGAGAAAAATGTGGAGAAATGGTGATGGCATGATGGACAAGGCCTGCAAATTATTTGGGGCCACAACTTTACGTACCTGCTTAATAATTCAACCGAAAAGGTGGTTGCAATAATTCAACAGAAAATGTAGTTTTTGTTGCAGTCCTATTGGAATAGGAATGTGATTGTATAAATCGTAGTAGATATGAGAATGTATTTTATATTCCTATTAAGAGTAGATTACCTATTAAATATTGTAATCCTAAAGGGTAAGGAATTAACCTTCCCTACTACTATAAATAAAGGCACAATGAGATGAAATAAAGAAAGAAGAAAAAAGTGGAGAAATGGTGATGGCATGATGGACAAGGCTTGCAAATTATTTGGGGCCACAATAACACATCTCTCTCCTTCTCTCTCTATGCCGCACCTTCTCTCTCTCTCTCTCTCTCTCTCTCTCTTTCTAGCCTCCATAATTTTGCAGTAAATTATGCCTACAACACGTTATCAGCACGCTCTTGACGCTGCGCTAAAGAAAGTTTTAATAAGCTTATATTTATATATATTTTATATCAAATTCACTTGTCTTTTCTTAGTTAGTTCCTTATGTTTTTGAGTTATTTACTTTGTTTTTTGTGTTTTGTATGATTTGTCAAGTAAAGAAAAGAAAAATAACACAAGTGGAAGCAATTTTCTGCCTGTGCAGATCAACTAACTTTGGAAGCAATTTTCGGACAGATCAGAATGAATTAGAGAATGAGCCTTATATTCTTGGAAAGCTACGGATGTCTATTTTCTGGATCATTTCGCGGATTGTTAATATCATTTTTCTAGAAGAAGTTATGACCGTTTTAACACTGAAAGGTTCCTAAGAGGCTGAGTAGTTTGTAACTGACAAGAAAGCATTGAAAGCAATAAATCCAATAAAACTAGCAGCCAAAACTGATGCAATCAAGAACAAACCAGCTGACACCTATTCAAATATTAGAGGAAATAGAATTAAAGATGAGGATTAAGAAGGAGTTATTGGCATAAAGGCTACCCAAGGAGTTACAATTGTTTCACCATTTCCTCTCATTTATTGTCATCACTAAATGGCTATTAGTGGGTGAGTTAAGGAGAAGAAAATGATGCAGCAATAATTGGTTTAAAAGTAGTGTTAGGGAAGGAAGGAAAGAGGGGAGGCCTCAGTCGATTTCTTTCGATTCTATTTTCTCAAACTCATGTCTATCTTTTGTTTTAACTTAAGGATTGTGTAACTAAATTTTTAGTAGTTAGGGGCTGTTTGAAGCCCCGAATATGATTGCAAGTTTGTTATGACATTTCATTTGAATTACTTTTATGATTGAATGAAAATTAGTTCACTACTTGTCTCATTGATGAATTCTTTATGTGTTTTCTACGGATGCATACTTAGTAAGCATATCTAGGATTCTAATGTTATGAATATGTGTGTGCCTACCCTTGCCAAATGAGGACCTACATATGTTCTAGGGTAGTACTTGTTAATTGCGATTAACATGTGAACCAATTTCTAGGATAAGTAAGACAATGCCAGTACTTACGATGCCTTGTGATGACTCAAACTCTTTTCGTTCTTAATGATTTCTACTTGTTAAATCTATGAACACGTCATTCTAGATTGCATGCTAGGGACTAAGTTAAGTTGAAAACGTCATTCTCTTAACATACTACATAAGAAAGGGTAATAGGTTGAGTTCTAACATTGAGCAAACTTGAGCATCTTCATCCGGGAATAAAAGGAATTTGAATTAAACATAACATGTTTGTATGATTATTTGGTGGTGGATAACAATTCCCCTAACTCGTTTTTCTTAATTTGTGAACTATTTAAAATTTTGTTTTTGTCCTGTTTTTTTCGATTTAATTTAAATAGCAAATTAACTCCAAAAATCTCAAAAATTTGTATGAGTGTAGCTTTGTGTGTCTAGTATCTGCATATAAAATTTAGTAGACTTTAGATAAGTGTAAGTCAGTCTAACAATTATTTTTCGGTGGCTGGCCAGTAGGGACAGCAGCCCAGTTTTTGTGACATTTTAAGTAGTTAGATAAAACAATCTTCTGCGGGAAAGACTCTTATTTTCATATGCTACAATTGATAAATCTTATTGTTAATAAGGAAAATTAATAGGACATTTGTGTGCTACTTTGTGGTGTGCTTTTAATCATATCAAGTTTATTCTTCAATCAGGGAAGTATTATGTTTTAATCATTCTTTTTATGATTAATTTATTATTTTGAATTGATCTACATGCTATTGATTCAATTTAATTTTTCTGTGTTGAACGTGATACAACGCATTGAAGATGCAATTTCGGCTTACAGACAAGTATCTTCTACAAATTCAAAGGCTTTTATTTGTTTTCTGCCAATCAGGTACGCTTAAAATAAAGTAAAATATTTGAAACGACCTTGAAGCATGAAAACATTTCCCATGATGCATGAACCCCCCTATGTTTGTATTTTCATTCCGATATATATATATATATATATATATATATTGTGTATGTTTATACATTTGTCAATATATATATTTGTTTCATGCATTACACATATATGTTATGTGGAATTGTGAGTCAAAGAATCAAAATAAATTAGAAGCAATTAGGGTTTTTCTAACCCTAGAAATTTCTAAAAAGAAAAAACAAGGTTACGAGAATTTTTTGGCTAAGGCCACAGCCTGGGTTTTTGATTGTTGCTGGATCCACATACTTAGGTTCCACACAATTGGGCCAGCAACGTCAATCTATAGCTCGACCCATCTCACCAAAAGCTAGACTTGCTAAGCTTCTTGGCCCAAAAACTCGAAGCCAGCGTGTTGGGCTTCATCCATGTCGAGCCGCACTAAGCCAGCTGTAAACACGAAAATTCCTGACGAAGAACGAGACAAGAACACGTGTACAAAGTCATATTTTGTATTAATGATTTTGGGGTTACAATCTCTTTGTAATTTGGTCTTCTAATTCAATCTCCGTAAGATGTTGGTTTGTTAACGTGTTGTTGATCCAAAGGCTGTCGAGGCTTGATCTTGGATGAACAGTTGGAAGTTTCTTCAAGGGCCATTGAGGCTTGATCTTGAAGAACAGGGATGAACAAATCGTCGAGGGCTTTTGGGCTTGATCTTGAAGTTACTGATCCAAAGAGCCGTTGGGGCTTGATCTTAGGATGAACAGGTGAGAGCTTCTTCAAGGGCCGTCGGGGCTTGATCTTTGAATAATGGTTGTGCGGATTTCTTCAAGGGCCGTTGGGCTTGATCTTGAAGGTTGATGGATTAACGGATCTTCAAGGGCTTTTGAGCTTGATCTTGAAGAACGGTTGGATGTGTGGATTTGTTGATGTTGTTGATCCAAAGAGCCGTTGGGGCTTGATCTTGATGGTTGATGGATGAGCGGATCTTCAAGGACTTTTGGGCTTGATCTTGAAAAACGGTTGGATGTGTGGATTTGTTGATGTTGTTGATCCAAAGGGTCATTGGGGCTTAATCTTAGGATGAACGGATAATGAACGATGAACACTTTCTTCAAGAGCCATCGGGGCTTGATCTTGAAGAATGGTTGTACGGATTTCTTCAAGGGCTTTTGGGCTTGATCTTAAAGGTTGATGGATGAGCGGATCTTCAAGGGCTTTTGGGCTTGATCTTGAAGAATGGTTGGATGTGTGGATTTGTTGATGTTGTTAATCCAAAGGGCTGTTGGGGCTTGATCTTGGGATGAACGGATGATGAACGATAAACACTATCTTCAAGGGCCGTTGGGGCTTGATCTTGAGTTGGTGGAAGTTCTTCAAGGGCCGTCGAGGCTTGATCTTGAAGGAGAATTTGACGAAGAACGAAGAGAGATTTCTTGATCCTTCGGGATTTGCTTGAGAGCTTTAGAGTTTCAAAGCTTCAAGGTTTTGGTGTGATATCAATTCCCCTCATTCATGAATGTCTTGGCTTCCTATTTATAAAATTCCAAAACTTGATTTTTGGATTTAAATAATCAGATGAAATAAATCATTTCTGCCAGGTATTGACACGTGTCATATTTGGTGACTTTTTCGTTGAGTCACACGTTACATGTAAAATTTATGTGACACGTGAGCATTGAAATTTTAATTAGTGGTCAACATTCATTTCACCGAAATTTCGATGTCTACAAATGCCCCAACTTCAAGGTGCGTCGCATACATGTGTTTGTCACGTGTAGGAGATGCGTTCGGAAGTCCCTTAATGTAGATATTGATCCAAGGGCCGTCAAAACTTGATCTTGAATTGGGCTGAAAGTTTTCTTCAAGGGTCATTGAGGCTTGTTCTTGAACTTTGTTTAAAATTTCTTCAAGGACTGTCGAGGCTTGATCTTGAATGAAATTGGACCATAAGGAGCTTCACGTGGTAGATCTTTGCGCTTGTTGACTTTCCACAACTTTGATCTTGAATGGGGTTGGAGGATTTTTTTTGTTTCCTCTAATCGTTAACTTTTCACAGGCTCATTCTTGAACTGGGTTAGGGTGTTTCTTCTGCTAGAGTTGCACCAAATGTTTGAATTTACTCCTTTTATCTGGAGCTGAACTTGATTCAAGGGTGATGGACATTTGATCTTGAACAGGACTTGTGATTTCTTCAAGGGTCGTCGAGGCTTGTTCTTGAATGGAATTGGACCACGAGCGGTCTCACAATTCGGACACATGGAAGGCAAGCGCGAGGTGGAGGTGATGACCTGTTTCTTTGTCTAATCTTTCCAATTCATATTGAAAAGGGTTAGGAGATGAATCGGCACGTGTTTTGTTGTGCTTGTCTCCACATGCTTCAATGT
This sequence comes from Pyrus communis, assembly GCF_041283825.1. Classification (NCBI taxonomy): domain Eukaryota; kingdom Viridiplantae; phylum Streptophyta; class Magnoliopsida; order Rosales; family Rosaceae; genus Pyrus; species Pyrus communis. The sequence continues at coordinate 20,905,456 of NC_142568.1, read as the reverse complement.
ATCATTTTTGCTTGCCTCATTTGTTCTCCAGGCATATGTGGTATCTTTTGCTACCTTGTCTATTTTCCCAGCAGAGCGATGCTAGGTAAGCAATCAGGGAAGGGTTTGAGGCAGTCGGTTCCTGACTGGAAGTTTGACTTCAAGTTCCGAATAATTGCTCTCTTTCTCTTTATCCTGCAGGTAAGAACAAAGACAAAGAAAATGACAGGGAAAAAGTATGATATGAGATACTCTTGCTTCCGAAGAAGTGGGGGTGATTTGACAGCGTTGCACAGTGAGGCTTTGCTCTTCGGCGATGGTGCTAGCGAAAGGTTGTTGAAGCTTTTGAAGCTCTTTGATTAGAGCAACGATGTCGAGCTTGGTTTTGACTTAAACTCCTCCACTTGGATTATGCCATTATGTAGGGAAGGGCATCGTGTTATAGTGATCTGTTCCAGCTCATCATTGATCCTTATGCTTCAATCTTTTGCCGTATTTGTTCCTAATGCAGGAGTTGAATGCAACTTTGCATTTAAATGGTGCTTCAGAACATTACTTCTCAATGACGATGAGTACTCGAGAGCAATGCAAGGTAAGCAACCAGGCAAAGGTTCCAGGCAATTAGTTCCAGGTCGGAAGTTTGATTTCAGGTTCTAACTGATTACTCTTTTTCCCTTTGTCCTATAGGTAAGAGTAAGGGCAAAGGAAAAGACAAGGAAAAAGTATGATATGAGATGTTTTTGCTTTCAACCCTGATGATATGTGATACTTTTGCTTTGGTGTCATTTGTTTGCAAGGGTATTCCCGAAGATGAAGAAAACTGATCATTTCGAGAAGCTCTGCTGGAAGTGTACTCTCAAAGGTGAGGAAGGGTTGAGCATTTTTTTTTTTTTTTGCAAGTCTGCCTTGCTATGAAAGACGAATGTCGACATATATAGGAATTTCCCAACAGCGAGTTGTGGCACTATTCCTTTACTCTTGTTGGCAATCGTTGGGTAATTGAAATAATAAGATTCACGCGTTTGCAACTTTGTTAGAAATCTTTGACAAAGTTGCCTGTGATTTCTGCAAAGCTGAGGTTGTGTGTGAAAGATGATGACAAATCCGGAAAAGCCCGGCTTTTGAAATTCAGAGAATAATGACTCTTTGATCCTTAAACGAGCGGCCCGACTTTTGAGGTTTGGAGGGTGATACTTCTTTGATTTCTGAACAAACGCCTCTTTGATTTTTGAGCAAGCGTCTCTTCGATTTCTGAACAAACGCCTCTTCGATGTCTGAGCAAGCACCTATTCGATTTCTGAATAAACAGCCCTGTTGCCCCTTCTTTTTTTATAGAGGCAACAATTATGTTTCAAAAGCACGCTTGAGAGTTGCTGTCTATAGAAGCTACCCTCTTCGTATTTTTGAGATTTTGATTTACCTGACCTCTTCTTCCTTTCTTATTTCTGCAAATGGCTTGCCCATCTGATCGTCGTCATGATTTGAATGTTGGGGAAGATGTAGACATGCATTCTTAAGACAATATATGACACTCATCCTTCTTATCCTCCAATGGTCCTCTTACAGTTGGGGACTCTGTGATGAAGAACGACATAACCGCTACGGTGGTTGTTAGAAATCTTCTCACCCTCAAGGATAACATGATCATTTCCAAGTCGTCTGATGAGCTGGTTGTTCAAGACTCTTTGGCTTTCAGTGTTCAGTGTGCGAGTTCTGTATCAAACATGGACCAACGTTTTCTTACTCGAACTCGTCAAGTTGAGTCACTTGTGGTTGAGGTGACGAGTCTTAAGCAAGATATTAGAGGGCTTAAGCATGAAAACAGAGACTTGCACATGCTTGCCAATAATTACTCAATGAGCATGAAGAGAAAGCTTGACCAGCTTCAGGAATCCGAAAGTCAGATTCAGAGTGACCATCAGATGTTTGTGGCTTTACTCCAGAGGCACCTATTGCCTTCGACCTCTGGAGTTTTACCAAGTGTTGAGGCTCCAAATAATCAACCTCCGACGCCTCTTCTTCCTGGAGTTCCGCCGAGTGATGAGGCTTCACCTGATCAATGAAGGCTCTTTTCTTTTTTTTCTTTTTCTTTTTTATTATTATTATTATTTTTTTTTTTTTTAACTCATGTACATCCCTATTTCTGTAATTTTTTTCAGATATATCAGTAAATGAGCTTTTATTTGACTCAGTGTACATTTTTTTCTTTATTTATTTATTTTTATTTTCTTTTTATTTTTATTTTTGGTTATGTAAATTCTAGATTTGTTGTGAAAATGAATGGTAAATGGATGGTAAATGAATGCCCACTATGTAGTGGATGTTGTAGGTGAAGTAAGTGGATGATGTAGGCGAAATGAGTGGGGATTGTAGGTGAAGTAAGTGGATGTTGTGGGTGAAATGAGTGGAGATTGTAGGTGATGTAAGTGGATGTTGTAGAGTGGAGGTTGTAGGTGAAGTAAGTGGACGGTGTAGGTGAAATAAGTGGAGATTGTAGGTGAAGTAAGTGGATGATGTAGGTGAAATGAGTAGAGATTGTAGGTGAAGTAAGTGGATGTTGTAGGTGAAATGAGTGGAGGTTGTAGGTGAAGTAAATGGATGATGTATGTGAAATGAGTGGATATTGTAGGTGAAGTAAGTGGATGTTGTAGGTGAAATGAGTGGATGTTTTTTATTTGTCATTTTGCATCTTCATTTTCCTATATAAGAAAGACCAAGTGTAAGAGGAATTGTACATTTTCTACATATATCTCTCTCTTGTCGTGCACATTGTCCTTGTTGCTGCCGCCGTGAGTCTTGGTGCTTGGAGTTTGTTACAGTGCGTCACTTTTACCGTGTGGGGTTGTGCAAAAGACTGCAAAAAGTTTATGTTGTGTAGTGCCTTTTGGTCACAACTTTCCTCGGTGGTGACGTTGCTGTGCCTTTTACCGCTTACCTTGGGCTCTTTGCTGCTGCTGCTTGAAGCTTGTTCCAGTGCGTTACTTTTATCGTGTGGGGTTGTGCAAAAAACTGCAGCAAGTTTATGTTGTGTAGTGCCTTTTGGTCACAACTTTCCTCGGTGGTGACGTTGCCGTGCACATTGACCTTGCTGCTTGTTGTGGGCTCTTTGCCGTTGCTGCTTAGAGCTTGTTCCAGTGCGTCACTTTTACCGTGTGGGGTTGTGCAAAAGACTGCAGTGAGTTTATGCTGTGTAGTCTCTTTTGGTCATAACTTTCCTCGATGGTGACGTTGCTGTGCAAATTGACCTTGCTGCTTGGAGCTTGTTCCAGTGCGTCACTTTTACCGTGTGGGGTTGTGCAAAACACTACAACGAGTTTATTCTATGTAGTGCCTTTTGGTCACAACTTTCCTCGGTGGTGACATTGCTGTGCATATTGACCTTGCTGTTTGTCGTAGGCTCTTTGTCGTTGCTGCTTGGAGTTTGTTCCAGTGCGTCACTTTTACCATGTGGGGTTGTGCAAAAGACTACAGCGAGTTTATGCTATGTAGTGCCTTTTGGTCACAACTTTCCTCGATGGTGACATTTTCTTGCATATTGACCTTGCTGGTGCTTGCTGCACCGCCGTTGCTGTACTTGTTCGCCTTGGTTGAGGAGTGATCAAGTCATGACATAGTTCAAATGAGTGATGGTTTTGATGATGATTTTGCCGTACACAATTTATGCTCTTGTGAGCCAAGAGCGTTTGTTGTCGCCTTTTACGCTCCTGCGGACAAAGAGCTTTTGGTGTCGTTTGCAGTTTCAGTTCTTGCAGGCAAGGAGCTTTTGATGCTGTTTGCAATTTCATCTCGTGCAGGCAATGAGCGTTTGTTATTGCCTTTTAGGCTCGTGTAAACGAGGAGCTTTGTGAATTTGTCAAATGATATTGGAGAGGCATTCCTTGCAATCTTCATAGCAAAGAGTCTTGACCGAGTGATTGAAGAAGTCTTTGGGGAAGAAATCGTGCATCGTGATGGCAACGTGCTTCCCACTTGTGCTCTGACGGTATTGGCAATCATGTCCTGAAGTTGCTAGATGGAAAGAGATCCCATGAGTGCCATTGCTTGGTTTGGCTCCGACTTCTCTACATCTTTCTCCACTAGAGGCTCATCTTCTTCATCGGTTTCTCTCTTAAATGGATCAACCTTTAGGTCGCGATCAACTTTTTCGTCATGTTGCGCCTCCAATCGGTTGATGAGTGCGGTGATTTGTAAGTCTTTCTCCTCCGCGGTCCTTGTGAGCCTTGCAATTGCTTCACTCATCTGAGCCAGTTGTTCTTTAATAGAGGTAACGTCGATGGTCATGACTTGTGCAACCAATAGGCACGACTTTCCTTCAGACATCTAGGGTGCTGACGAAGAACCTCATTGGCCATTTTGGGATGTCATCTTGTGCGCCTCAGCAGCATACTTTGGTGCCCCCAGCAAGATCAGGTTGATGACAGACTCACGCCTTTGATGCTCCCCTTGATTGCTTAGCGGTACCAATTTTGAAACGACATGTTGAGTAGTGGTTGTGGCACCAATGGATGGTGCATTCGTGGCGGAAGTGCTCAGGTTTCTTCCCTTGGTGGTTACAAGAACGGCTTGTCCTTTGCTTGATGCCATTGATTTTGGAGGTGTGCTTTGGTTTTCTTGAACGGAGAAAGAGATGAGAGGTAGAGATTGTCCCACTGGGCGTGCCAAATTTGTAAACATGAAAATTCCTGACGATGAACGAGACAAGAACACGTGTCTAAAGCAATATTTTGTATTAATGATTTTAAGGTTACAATCTCTTTGTAATTTGGTCATCAGATTTAATCTCCGTAAGATGTTGGTTTGTTAACGTGTTGTTGATCCAAGGGCTGTCAATGCTTGATCTTGGATGAACAGTTAGAAGTTTCTTCAAGGGTCGTCGGGGTTTGATCTTAAAGAACATGGCTGAACAAATCGTTGAGGGCTTTTGGGCTTGATTTTGAAGTTATTGATCTAAAGGGCCATTGGGGGTTGATCTTAGGATGAAGAGGTAGGAGCTTCTTTAAGGGCCGTCGGGGCTTAATCTTTGAATAATGGTTGTGCGGATTTCTTCAAGGGCCGTTGGGCTTGATCTTGAAGGTTGATGGATGAGCGGATCTTTAAGGGCTTTTGGGCTTGATCTTGAAGAACGGTTAGATGTGTGGATTTGTTGATGTTGTTGATCCAAAGGGCTGTTGGGGCTTGATCTTGGGATGAACGAATGATGAATGATGAACACTTTCTTTAAGGGCCATCGGGGCTTGATCTTGAAGGTTGATAGATGAGCGGATCTTCAAGGACTTTTGGGCTTGATCTTGAAGAACAGTTGGATGTGTGGATTTGTTGATGTTGTTGATCCAAAGGGCCGTTGGGGCTTGATCTTGGGATGCATAGATGATGAACGATGAACACTTTCTTCAAGGATCGCTGGGGCTTGATCTTGAAGAATGGTTGTGCGGATTTCTTCAAGAGCTTTTGGACTTGATCTTGAAGGTTGATGGATGAGTGGATCTTCAAGGGCTTTTAGGCTTGATCTTGAAGAACGGTTGGATGTGTGGATTTGTTGATGTTGAACGATGAACACTTTTTTCAAGGGCCGTTGGGGCTTGATCTTGAGTTGGTGAAAGTTCTTAAAGGGCCGTCGGGGCTTGATCTTGAAAGAGGATTTGACGAAGAACGAAGAGAGCTTTCTTAATCCTTTGGGATTTGCTTGAGAGCTTTAGAGTTTCAAAGTTTCAAGATTTTGGTGTGATATTAATTCCCCTCATTCATGAATGCCTTGGTTTCCAATTTATAGAATTCCAAAACTTGATTTTTGGATTTAAATAATCAGATGAAATAAATCATTTCTGCCAGGTACTGACACGTGTCCTATTTGATGACTTTTCCGATTTATTTCGATTTTTCGTTGAGTCACACGCTAATGTAAAATTTATGTGACACGCGAGCGTTGAAATTTTAATTATTGGTCAACATTCATTTCATAGAAATTTTGATGTCTACACCAGCAGCTCGTGCCAACGTCATGGACTGGGTTTGTGAAAGTTGCTAGGCTCGCAATCCTTTAAGCAACATACCAGCACGTGATAGGCTCTTCTCATCCCCAAGGCCCAACAAGCCTGCAGCCTTGTCCCATGTACTACAACCAACCTAAATATGTTGGGTTGCATCCCTTTTTTGACCCGATGCCATATTTTGGCATCCCCCGTTTCTTAAGCATACCCAAATATTTTTGGGACGTTTTTGGTTAACGCTAATTAAGTTATAATTCACTTGTCACTTAGCCCACCATCATCTAAAGTGAATATGACCCGAAGTCATTATTTTTGCTTCTACGATCGAACTCGAATGGTCTCAATCTATTGAATTAATTAAAAGTGATATGCAATCCATTAATCTGATAATTAATCCAAAATTATTGGCCTGAAACCCACTTTTGGAAATTAACGATTCAATAATTTATTTTTATACTTTGAACCGTTGACATACTTTCGTAGTCCCGAAGCACTCACACTTGAGCCCCTGAAGCAACTCAAATCTACTACACTTAGTTGTCCATTGCATTCTGTGTTCTTGCAGGAACTTCTCTTTTATGAACTAAACGTTCATAAACTAAATTGAACATGTAGTTTCAAATTTAGTGCATTTGAAACCCGAAGTTTTAGTAAAACAATTCACCCATGAAAACCCAAATTTTTCATGAAAACCATGTCTTAGAATCCGAATGTTCTAACTTTGATGCTTATGGATGATTTATTCCCATAGCACCAATCACAATCTTGTTCCCTCTAATTCAATGGATTGTCGAACCATCACAAGTTCTATTTTCCTAATTTGGACGTTTTCTAATAGAAACCAATTTATGTGGGGTACAAGACGTGAATCTCCACTTGACTATCAAGAAGCTGAAAAACCATTGAAACCAACAATGGCATGGAAGACCTGAATAAGCATCCCCCATGATTTTCATTTGAAGACTTATGCCCGAAGCATTACCAATGGAAGTACCTCATGAACGACAATTCCATGGCTCTTTGGCTCGTTCCTACGGACTATCTAATCATGAAAGACATTGCCTGAAGCACACCATTATTACGTCCATGAATGAGTACAATTATGAAGTTTATAGATTTGATCGAATTTTGACTGGAGAATACTTTTCTCGTTCTTCCATGTTTTTAACTCGCCCCTAAAGTAGTAGTGTAGAAAGCGGAAGTTTAACAAATTCTTGGATCTAATAACTACCACAAACATAGGGTAGAATCAGGGCTTGCAAAGGTGTGGCATCATGCCCAAAGCGTGATCCTTGGTACCTAAGACCTAAAACTTCAAGAATAAGGGATGATATTCCCGAACCTCAACCCTGCAAAATCTACTTCCGTATCGATGGAATAGATCATTGGTTATGCACCTATTCGTGCTCCTACCAATGTTCTTGAGGAGTACCATTCTAGTAGTCAATATGTAAGGCTAATTTTGCTCCACCAAACATCGTTGGAAGAGCATAATTTTGACATGGATGACCTTGTTGGCCGAATCCACCCTAGTAACTTTGGTTTACTTTGTGAACATTTTTCAATGTTCTTGGATTCAAGCTTGGTGTATGTTATACTTATGGATAATCTTATTAAATCATTTTTCTTAATACATGTGACCGATTCAATTAAACACGTGATTATGTAGGAATATGGGAAAGTTAGTTGTCTAGATGAATGCGTAGTACGCACACTAACTTTCCACCTAAATCACATCTCTAACAACGACTTCAGGTCTATCCAACCTGATTAAGAGCATTGGCACGCTCCTCGTTGTAGGAATGGTACTGAATTACCATTTAAGGGACCTTAAATTCTCCCCGACGTTGAGTTTTTAAGGATATTCGAGATGACAATGATCATAAATGAAACCACTAAAGAAAATAGAGTGAAATATTTTTGCACCACCTCTAAAAATGAGCCTGAAGCTTTGATTTGGGGCCAATGGGTTGTCTTCTAACTGGGAATACACCACATGTGGCCGGCCTGGAGCTTGGTGATTAAGCAGTTTACTTGCTTTGCCACGACCTTTTAAGACACTTAGGTCGAACAATGATGCTACAATGCATCTCCTTATCTGAAGTAAGGATATTGTGCCTACAAGCACACTTTGCCAAGCATGCTCATTAAGGAAGTTGATTTTCTATATCATTCCTTGTAAAGATATGACATAACTCTCTTTTCACAGTGGATTCAAGGGAATATACGTGGACTAATCCAACCAAAATGTGGACCACATAAATACTTACGGATTTGGTTGATGAATCGACAAACTGGTCACATGTTTGTCCACACACATTGCTGCTAAACCTCATGGCCGATTAAGGGGTCACCACCCTACTTATCCTTTAAGGTCCGGGAGAGTGGATAATGTTGAAGAGTTTATATCGATGATTTTTCGATAAAGTATTGTATGTTGTTTTGGGTTTATAATTGAACATTAAATTCCTATGTTCACCCCAAATAGCCTCGCCTAGTGATCATAAAGTGCAAATTAAATGATCGCCTGAATTTTGGTAAACGTACCAAGTTTTCGATTTCTGCCTAGAGCTATGCAATCCTTATACGCAGTTATGTTGGTTCGCCTTGAGGCCCATTGCCATCCAATCTATATGACGTTACGGTTGGTTACTAGATATGAACCTGACGATTTCTGTATTTACGTATTTGGGTGAGCATTTCATGTGCCAAGTTGCGCCACTGCAATGTTCCAATATGGGTCCTTAAAGAAAGATGTGTATCTGTTGTCAATCATGATTCTCCTTCACACTAGCTCTCTTCGAGCCCTTGCATGCGATCTCTTTACCGCTCATTTGCAGATTGTCACTTTAATGAGACAGTCTTCCCACCGTTAGGGGGAGATAAGAACGTCAACATTCCTGGAGAACGGCGCGAATTTGCGTGGACGTTACCCACTATGTCTCATCTCGATCCCCATAACCGCACATGTATGATAAGTAAGTGCGATGAATTCTAGCTTTTAGAATGTTGCTCCAAACGCATTCCTCTGATCTAGCTAAAGTGAGGAGATCATATACTAGCTGCAAATATGCATACAAGGATAGACATACTTAACGATCGAGTCAACATCCCTAGAGGGTATGCCGCCCTTGTTAGATAGTTTGGACGCCCATGTTGGACGGTTCGGTACATCGGCAGATAACCAATCAATCTGTCTTGGCCTGGAGCATGACAGATCACTCGGTTTGTAAGATTCACTTCCCTAGAAGAGGAAGACACAACACAATAATGAATCTAAACTCGATCGCTATCTCAAATCATTTGCATCTCATGAGATTAATCCGGATTACTCCCTAGACTTGAAGTTCTTGGTCCAGTATACTAGTTTGAATGAGCTAAATGGAGTTGAAATGAGATTATCATTGATGATGTTTTCACTTATATGGTAGCTACCACCATAAATGAAAAGCGACGATATCGAACCGTGTTCTGTTGATTAAGTGACAATGTAGAACTGATTGGACAACCGAAATTACAATCCAGGTCAAATTCTTTACCAAAGAGTGTATTGGACCCGTCGTTCCTACACTGCGCAAGGTAAACCCGTTGTGTTACAAGTGGGAAAGAAAGCGTTATGAGATGAATGAAATAGTGCGATATGATACACGTTTTACAACATAAGGTTTCGCGCAAATGTTGTGTGATTGATAGCAGCATTATGAAATGTGGTTAGTGTTTTCTCCATGGGGATATAGATACAGAGATTTACATATAAGTTCCTGAAGAATTACATGGATTGGTTAAAATAGTTCCAAAACCACGGAACACCCTCTTAACTCGTTTTGAGGCGTTCACTTACAATCCGACGGATGTGGTATACCCGTCTAAGTGATTATTTGATCAATCAAGGATATGAATTATGCCCTTGCATGTTAAACTATGAAGTCTTATTTTGAATTACTAGAGTTACAGTTTATATCGTTAACATGAATCTCACTAAGGTTCTGGAAGAGTTTGAGAAAACTGCATCGCACATCAAGATGGAATTTGAGATGAATGATCTTGGGAAACTCGTTTATGCCTTGACCTGAAGTTGAAGCATTGTTCTGACGATATTTTGGTCTACCAGTCGAATTACACCTCGAATGTGTTACTTTTGAGTATACCTTTAATCGTCCATACGTTATATGCAAATAAGACCCTTGAAGAGGTTATGGAATTCGAAAATTCCATATCTAAGTTCAACTTTGCGCTTCGTTATACTTAGCTCATTGTATTTAGACAAGACATCTTCCTCGCTGTTGATCTTGGTAAAGATGTAGTACCACACCTACACGCAACCACTGAAATGGTATTAAAGACGTACCCTGAAGGTACTATGAGGGCAAATCCCAACGCATCTCAAGCAGATCCAACCCCCTGATCCTCGAAATGATGCTTGCCTTATTGTTATGCTGATGCAGGTTACTTATCAAACCCGCACAAGGAAAAATTCCTAAATGGTTATGTCTTGACCATTAGGGATATCGCAATATCTTAGAGGTCCATGATATGACCTTAGTAGCGAAATCTTCGAATCATTCCAAGACTCCCCTCATTTCACTACACCACAAGTGAGACATAGTTCGAAGTTCTTGTTGAGCATTACGAAGTACTTGCTATTTTCATCCATTGTTGAGTCTCAACGATGATCCATAAAGACTATGTTGCATGTATCCACCCGACCAAGACATGATATATCAACAAAGTCAACGCCAAGACATATTGCGTCTACATCTACATCAGCAGAGCATCAGGAGATTGAAGTCATGCAAGCCGATCTCAGACAACCTTGCTGACCTTTACACGACGTCACTACAGAAGTCAACCTTCCAGAAACTTGTTCGAGGAATTGGTATGCCTAATTATCATATGTAATGCTTGTAGTTCTCATTTGGAAGTTATGTCAAACTCAGGGGGAGTATCCAGAAGTATACTTAGTTGATCTCAATGTACTATTTTCCCTATAATTAGGAGCATTTTTTTCACTGGGTTTTTGCTACCTAACTAGGTTTTAACGAGACACCCATCCTGGGCTGATCATACCCTTGAGAGTTATTCTATCTGCGTCCAAAAGACGTATAGTTTTGACTTAATGAAACTTCTCACTTTTCTCCTTAGTCTTTAGGTTTTTCTCTCACCTTGGGTTTTACAATAGCAAATGTTTTGTGAGTTTTACTTTTTATGCATTCGTCCGTTGATTTAAGACTCGCATTCGCTCATTATGCCGATGACTTCATCAACTGTACTTACTTCATCACTGAAGACCTAATGCGCCATTTACTTGAGTATTTACACACTCAATGGGGAGTGTTGCGGTCTTATAGGAATATGAATGTGATTGTGTAAATAATTCAACCGAAAAGGCGGTTTTACGTCCCGGCTTGACTATTTGACAAAACACTGGTTTTGGTATTTGCAGTCCAAGCTTCCTCTTGGTTCTTTCCAGCACCAAGTTAAGTTTGAGGGAGTGGAAAAAGTGATCAAATATAAGTGTACTGTTGTTTTCTTCTCTGTATAGCTGTTATACTTGAATATGTAATTGTTAGTATTACTAAGGGTAACTGTGTAAAGTGTTAGTTATGTTAACACTATAAATACCAAGTATATAACTAATTATTTTCAATGAGAAATACAAGTATTTTAGTTAAGAGTTTTCTTCCTCTCTAAGCTTCTTATGTAAGTCTCAATATGGTATCACTTGCCATTTGCCTCCTGACGATTTCGATATGTCCAATTTCTGCTCACACTTTTTGGTTCTCGACAACAATTTCTCTATGTTTCTTTGATTTGTGATCTTGAGAAACTGTATTGTGTGTATCAATGGCTTTTCCGTCAGAATCCTTTCACGAGTTGGTGCCAAATCCAGCCCTAATTTCATCTTCCTCAAACCCTAACTTCTCAAATTCGTATACTTCTCTTACGATTTAGAATATTGGCAATATGGTTCCAATCAAGCTGAAACGCTCTAATTATCTTCCATGGCATGCGTTGTTCGCTCCGATTCTTCGCAGCTACAAACTCCTTGGCGTCATTGATGGCACATAACTATGTCCCTCTCCTCTGCTTCTAGATCGTTCAATCAATCCGGCATTTGAGATTTGGTACGAGAATGATCAAAATCTCCTTATTTGGTTAAATTATACACTTTCTGAAGAAGTTATTCGGTTTATTGTTGGGGTTTCATCATCTCGAGATACGTGGATCAATTGGAATAATGATTTGAGGGTGTTTCTGATGCACACATTCATCAATTGAGATCTCGACTTCAATCTCTTCATCAATTGAGAAGTAAAATGGGGTGTGTGGATAGCACACCCCAAATACTATTGGCCCGATGAAATTTTCATGTTCATCGGCCAAACATTTGAGCAATAGTTTTTGCGCAATGAACTTTGTCTGACATAATATTGTTGGGCAAAATCAGAGGTGACAAAATTGTGATTGCCCGGACAAAGTTATTTCGTCTGAAAAAAGGCTTTTTTGCAGTGTTCATTGTAATTGAACCTTAATCTGTGTATATATTTTTTTTAGCAATGAACGCTACCTGTTGTAAAATAAAAAAAAAACTCGGAGTGTTTATATGCCTAATTAAATGAGACAAAGACTTATCATTTGTTTTATTACGGTGATCAAGAATTTAACAGCTCGGAGTATTCAATGATGCAGTCAAAACACTGTGGATGTAGAAAAAAATGAACACTAATTTCGACTTCATGAAGGACTTGAAACCCTAATAGGCCATTTTTAGTATATATGGTTCTGCTAATGGAAAGTGAGATCGTGCCTCATGTAGAAAAAGTTGATAAATGGAATAAGATTGAACAAAGATTTCAATCCTAAATCAAACTAATAAAATCCAATGGTACGAGAAAAAAACCCAACCGGTAAAAACCTTTAGAAATCCTCTAAGGATGGACTATTATAGGTCTAAAAAAGATAAACCCTAAACAAGAATACTTTTGTCATGTCTTACGCATTCCTTGCTTGAACTCTTTCGAATCGATGATCCTCACGAACAAGCATGTCAGCACACAACTTTCAATATCGATGAAATATAAATACGAATACTAGCCTCTTGTCACACGCCTATGCGTGTGGCAACTGGCTCTTTGATATTTTTTATTTGAAAAAACAAAAACGAAAAAGAAAACAAAATAATAATCTATTAAAAAAAAATAAAGTTAGTTACGGTAGTGGTTTTTTTTTTTTTTTTTTTTTTTTTTTTTTTTGTGAATTTCTTATTTTACTTGAAAATTTAATGGGAGAAGGCAATTTTGGGCTTATGAATGTTTCACCATTTTTGCCTTCTCCCTTTTATAAATATGAATATGAAATATGAATATGGAAACTAGAAATAAAAGACTTCACAAAAATTACTTTATAATTTTATTTTATTTTTGGAAACACTTTATAATTTTAATTCATCATGAACTCACTAGTGCTTTTGTCAATGTAAATTAAAGGCTTTCAAACTTTTTCTTTTTATTACCAAAAAGAGTAAATTGTAGCAATGATCCATCAACTAAATATTCATTATTATTGGTCATTCAACTCATCAAAACGTGCAACTATGGTCATTTTCGTCAACTCTGTTAGATCTTCCTTCAAAATAAGTCACGTATCATATACGTGAGGCTGAATCAGAGGGCAAATATGAAAAATAAAATGAGAAAAATTATATCAATGGTCCCTCAACTTAACCCACTTGTAGCAATGATCCTTCAAACATAACTCATTTTGACAGAATTCTGACGAAGTTGGCGAAAAGGACCATAGCTACATGTTTTAACGAGTTGAGTAACCAATGGTAATAGATTTTTAGTTAGAAGACCATTGCTACAATTTACTTTATCAAAAAATAACGTTCCACCAAGAGTAAGAAATAAGAGAATTGATTTTAACGTGGAAAGAGGAAAACAATTTTCTAATTGATTTTTAAGAATTTCATTCCGAATAAAACTCAATTACAAAAATATATTTTTCATAATATGATATCTAGATGCAAATTACCTTGTAGACATTGTCGATCCTTGATTTGCTCAATCTGAATAATTCTTCTACCCTAAATTAATTTGCCTAAAACTAAGCCTGAATCTAAAAAAACATGGACACAATTACAAGTCTAGGAAATTAGCCAATTCCTAAGTAAATTCATGTTTACAGAAAGAGATAAAATTGAAATTATCGTTCTACCAACGCGTTTTTTGAATTGAAATAGGAAAACCCATAGTGACACTACCAACCTTTTTTTTTTCCTTCTTCTTCTTCTTCCTCTTCTTCTTCTTCTTTTTTTTTTTTTTTTTCCTTTCCTTTTCCTTCTTCTTCTTCTTTCGGGTTGGGTTGGGGTTGGTTTTTTTTTTTCCCTTCTTCTTCTTGTTTTTCTTTTGCAAGGTGGGTTGGGGTTGGTTTTTTTTTTTTTTTCCTTCTTCTTCCTCCTCCTTCTTTCTGGGTTGCGGGGGGTCAGGTTTGTGGTGGGGGGAGGGGGGGGGCGACGAATTGGGTTTGGTTTGGGGATTTTTTTTTTTCTCTCTCTCTCTTCTTCTTCTTCTTCTTCTTCTTCTTCTTCTTCTTCTTCTTCTTCTTCTTCTTCTTCTTCTTCTTCTTCTTCTTCTTCTTCTTCTTCTTCTTCTTTCTGGGTTACAGGAAGATGGGGAAGAGAGAGAGGAGGGAGGGACGAAAGAAGAGGTTTATTTTTTATGTACTTTTTTTTAATTTTTTTAATATTTAAATAAGATTAAATGATTTTTTTGTTTTTAATAATATTTTATTAATTTGTTAATAAAAAATGGGTCCCGGATCAAACTACATCAGCATTTAACTAAGAAATAAACAGCCAAACTAACGGAAGGTATAACATTGACACAATTTCTAAAGATGAGGTATGACATTGTCAATTTTAAAAGATGAGGTATGAAAATGTCGTGACACTATTAGTTGAGGTAGTTTTTTGTACTTTACCCAAATAGTTATCTATTTATTGGATAATCATTAATGATTTAGAATTTGATTGATTTTTGGAAAATTAGATCCTTAAAGTGACAAAAAATGACCGTTTGAATCATTATGCAATATTGCACCACGAAAAAGAAAAAAGAAGATAGAACGAAAATATTCAAACTAGCTAAAAAAGTTACTAAGTTTTTCTTAAGCTTAAAAAAAATAAAATAAAATAAAATGTTACTAAGTTAACTTCAAAACAATCGGCGGTTGATTACCAACCACCATCGGTGATCTATGAATGAAGCAATAAAGCAATAAAGCAATAAAGCTCGCTTGTAACAAATTCAGTGTGTACAGTATCATTTGATGGGACATGTTCAAGATTCAAAGCAAGAGTTCAAAGCTATATATATCTATATGCTCAAGTCACAACTAAGTATCTAAACTCGTTTGAAAGTGTTTTTAAAATAACTAAAAATATTTTTTGTAAAATTATTTTTCAAACCAATCGTTAATAAAAATCCAAGTGGATATTGGAAAAGCATATTGTTTTATGCAAGAAGCACGTATCTTATGCTTATTAAAAGACACTTGAATACTTTTGGAACCCAAAATTATTTTTATAGAAAACGCTTTTAGTCATTTTAAAGTACTTCCAATGAGCCCTCAATCATCCAACACGCTTATAATTTTGTTACCCCGAAAAAAAAAAAAAAAAAAAAAAAACAAGTAGTACTACTATAGGATTGTGGCATTGTGCTGTCAAAACAAGGTGGATGAAATCTGACCCTTAACAAATGGGTAGGTTGGCTTCCTATCTACATAACGCACTAATACAAAGTTTGAACCTTTGTCTCTAACAATTTGGATTTAAGAAAACATAAAAACTGCAGATGTAGGTTGGGTCAATTAGTTGATCAAAGTAGAGCGTTTACCGCCTAAATTCAAGTTCGAATTCCTAATTCTCTTTTAAAATTAAAGTAGTTTAGAGTCAGACTACCTCATTAAGAACCTATGAATTCTCAATGATGTATCCAATGACAAAGTTGAAGCACGTTAAGAACTCGCTTGAAACTATTTTTGTATAAAATACATAAGCGCTATTAATGTAAGCACGTCAAAATTTTTATGAATGGTTCAAGTGCTTCTTAAAACAAACATTTCGAAGCGCTTACGAAGAAACAACACTCTTTCACATTTTCCCCTAAACATGAGAAGGGCTTTTATGTTGGGTTGTTCATCAAATGAGATTGAGTTGGGCTTTTATAAGGAGTTTAAGGGCTGGGTCAGAGGCCAATATTTTGGGTCATTGATTGACCAACAGGCTCTCATGAACAAGAAATTTTTTATTATGATCGGAACATGAGTGATACATTACGCATTTCTATATAAACGGTGGGAAATATTATTTTTTTAAATTATTAACTTTTTAACACAGATGTTCTACAATTTATATAATAACATGTGATGTACTACCTCGTATTCCGATTATACTAAAATATCTCTCCTCATTAACAGGTCACTCTTGGGCATAGAATAATTGAAAAACGTTACTTTATTCTGCTCCAGATACGACGTCGCTTCTGTTGGTCTTCGACTCTTCGGCAATTGTTCCATCGAACCTCCGGTTAATCACATGGATCTGTTTGTTTGCTGAGAAAATCGAAGGAAAGTCGCCAAGAAAGTACTGACTGAGAAATTCTTCTGTATTTGTTTGGTAAAGTGATCAAGTAACTCTAATTTCTTTCTCCAAAACCCTTCGATCGAACCCAAAGAAACCACCAAGGGATCATCAGGTTCTCTCTCTCTAAATTGCTTAGAACTTTTGTGGTAATGTTTGTCATAGATACCACTGTATGTATGATCTGGGTATATAAAGGAGTAAATGCGTTGTAATTTTTCTGGGTTTTGCTTGAAATGAATGACGGGTTGTTTTTTTCGTTAATTTTTTTTCATTAATTTTTTTTCATATTTCTTTATGTTTGTGTTGAAGACTAATTCATTTAATTATCCTGGGGTTTTGGTTGTTATGAATGAGGGACTAATGGGTTTTGTTTTGCTTACTTTTGTATGCGAATGCATTCGTTGTTTCATGAATATCTGTGTGCAAAAAGTAATCTTGAACATGGAAGATGCGCACATTGCGAAGGACGTTTCAATGAATGTGTGTTTCAAAAATGTTGGTTTTGTGTTAATCGCATTTGCGTGTGAATGTATGGATATCAGTATGCAGACACACGAAGTGATTCAATAAGCTTTGTCTGAGCATAGACCATAGTGTAGATGTTTCCTGCTGAGTGGATTTTTGTTCAAGTACTTGAGTTGGGTTGGTTTATACTTCTTGTTTTGTGGAAGCGCGTGATGTTTTTTCGTTGTGGAAAAGTCTGCATTGGTTCAATCATCTTGGTGACTTACTTTCTTCCCGATAAATTCCATTTTGCAGAAAAGAGAAGAGATACCATGGATGATAGCTGCGCTGTTTGTGCGGAGCCGCTTCAATGGGTAGCTTATGGGCCCTGTGGCCATCGCGAGGTCTGCTCCACCTGCACTATTCGGCTCCGTTTCATATGTGAAGATTCCCGTTGCTGCATCTGCAAGAGTGAATCTAAGATCATCTTTGTCACGAAGGTTAGGCATTTCCGTTGCTTACCTAGTTTAAATTGCAAAGTGATATGTTTGCTTTGGTTAAATTACAAGGTCCAAGTCACATGTGTTTTCTAGAGTTGAAACTTTTTATATTATGAGATCCAGTTCAAGTACTTCTACCGTTCTACTTCTCCTGTTTTTTGAAAATCTATCTTGCTCCTATGCTTCTTTTCCCTTTTCCAGGCTTTAGGCGACTATACAACGATGATTAATGACTTTTCAGTTTTCCCAGCCAATCCAGTGGAGGGTCAAGTTGGAAAGTATTGGTATCATGAAGGAACACAAGCATTTTTTGATGATCTTGATCACTACAAGATGATAAAGGCCATGTGCAAGCTATCTTGTGGCGTTTGTGATAAGATAAAAGAACAAAAGAGTGAAGGGTCAAAGAGAAAACAGGAGTTTAAAAATGTCGAGCGGCTGAAAAATCATTTGTTCCATTGTCATGGATTGTTCATGTGCAGTCTGTGTTTGGGCGGTAGGAAGGTGAGCTTTACATTTAGATGACTTAGATGACACTATATACGATGACGAATAATTCATATATCTCATATCAGCATTGTTATACTTCCCATTTTTTGGTTATATATCTATTAGGAGTTTATACACTCGTACTCTGATTTAATGGCTAAATTCTTCTCTGATTTGAAGCATGAAGCATTAACCTTGATGCTGATGCTTATTATTTTCACCCTGATGTATCTGACTGTAAGTTGTAATACAGATCTTTATCTGTGAGCAAAAGTTATATACTAAAGCTCAATTGGGTCGGCATACAGAGACAGGTGATTTAGAGGTAGATGGCAATGAGACTGAAAGATGTGGATTTAATGGACATCCTATGTGTGAGTTTTGCAGCAATCCGTTTTATGGAGATAATGAGTTGTACATGCATATGTCCACTGAGCACTATACTTGCCATATATGCCAAAGGTAACCTGTTTCGAGTATTTGAAGGTAATTATTTACTTTAAAAGTTTTAGCAAACTTATATCCACTGCATCTTCAATGCAGGCAACGTCCAGGACAATATGAATACTACAATATCTATGATGACTTGGAGGTCAGTTGTTTTGCATTTCCAACTGATTATTGTCGATGCTTTGAAAGTTCATCATTGAGACTCGCTTCTTAGTTGACATGATAATCTATTTTGCAGAGTCATTTTTCTCAAGCTCATTTCTTATGCAAAGATGACGACTGCTTAACAAAGAAGTTTGTTGTTTTTGCAACTGAATCTGAACTAAAGGTGATATCTTAGTGCATATTACTTGATCTTTTTCCACCTCTTCTGCTTGCCATGTTATGTTGAGGTTTTGCTCACTTGAGTTTCTATCTGCAGAGGCATAATGCCAAGGAACACGGAGGGAACATGTCTCGCTCTAGGCGTAATATTGCTCTTAAGGTTTGTATGTGATATAATCATAAAACTTATGCGACAGTTATAGCGGATAGGTTTATCATTCCATCTTGCTTTTTTTGTTTTGTCCACTCAAGCAGATACCAGTGAACTTCCAGTGTAGAAGTAATGAGACCGATCTTCATGGACCTTATGTTAGAGGACGTGGTTTTCATTTTAATTATGCGGACAATCAACTTTCCGTGGCACTTCAAGCTAGCCATGATACAGCCACTGCAGAAAGGTGCCGTAATGCATCGTCTAGTACACAACAAGCTTCTATTCACCAAGAAACAAGCGAACTTGAAACTGTTGCTGGCCGTTTTGAGGCATTACCTACTGCCGATTTTGAGTCTTCTTCAAGAGAAAATCCCCGGATTGAACTACAAGAAGCATCATCCTTCCCTCCACTTCCAGTGGCTCAAAGAGACAGACAACAGAAATTAAGAAATGGTTCACAAGGATTGGGTGGTAGTTCAATGGCTTCTCGCATTCGTCGCCTTAACAAAGTAACTGTCCTTAATGCTTCTCCAGTTTGGCCTGCAACAAATCGTCAACCTAAATCATCTGCCAGTAGTTCTCACCAGAAAAAGCCCTCTTCAGGCTCTGGGCACATATCATCATCTAGTTCTCCTGTATTTTCCCCAAGCGGTCCCGTTAAGCAAGCTGCAGCCACTGGGTTTGTTTCATCTAATTTTACTAGTCCAAAGAATTCGACTGGAACCAGTAAGGTCACCCAATCTGCTTCAGGTCCAAAAATTATCAATACTGGTTCTTTGGACTCCGATTTTCCTTCTGTTTCTGGTAATCAAACAAATAAAGAACCTGCTACTGCAAGTATTCAGAGAGTGCCAAAGGTTGGAGATGTTCATGTTGTCAACAAGTCTGTTGTGGAAAAAATCCGTGATGCTTTGGAACGTGATGACAGCAAATTCTCCGCATTTAAAGAAATATCTTCAGACTACCGCAAGGATATAATCAATACAGAGGAATATCTTGCTTATGTCTACCAGTTCGGCCTGTCACATTTGCTTCTGGAGCTGGCTAGACTCTGTCCTGATGCTGAGAAACAAAGAGAACTTGTCGAGACTTACAATTTTAATATGAGGAGCAGCAGTACTCATGAAAACAGTTTGTGTAATGGCAGTAGCAAGTCAAGGAGCAGAAGCTCCAAGAAAGGCAAGGAAAGGTGTGAAGATAATGGAATTAAGAGTTCGAAATATGCTCTGCTAGATTTTCCTGTCATCCCTGTGAGGAATTTGCAGTCGAACCATAAACCTCCAGCGGTCTCATTGAAGGACATCGTTCAGTCAGCCAAAGGAAAGTCGAAGATTTCAGTTGATGATGAACTTCAAGAGAATCAAAGGTTGACAGGTCAAAAAGGTTCTCAGTTATCTGGTAGCACCTCAAATAACAATTTGGGGACCGCAGGAGCTGGTACTAAGCAAGGGAAAAAGACTCCAAAGTTTATCAGAAACCGCCTTGGCAACGATGCTACAAAACTCTCTGAACTTGGTGATCGTCCTGAGCCGATTCAAGAAAAAAATGATGGAAACAAGGATCCACCAGAAGGATTGCTAGTGCGTGGAGTTTGGCAAAATGGAGGTGGTCGTAAGCTCGTGAAGATGACCTCGAGGGATGGTAGAAAGTGATGAGTTGTCTGATCCGAGCGAGGATGCATCCGTTTGTAGTTGCAAGGGTTGCCACCAGATGAACTCTCTTTTGTATGAATGTGTTTCTGTGTCATATGCAGTCTGTATGTTTTCTGTAGCGCTAGAACAAAAAACTTGAAGCCGTTAAGGGTGTCGTGACGGGCGATTGTCATTTGGAAGTAGCCTCGAAACAGACGTTTTTTGGTTTGATGAGATGCAAAGGTCTTCCTTTCTCACCATAATGATAATTTAATTTTGAACGCTCCTAAATTATCTGAGTATCGATGGTCACGTGCCTTCAACCATGTGACTTTGTGGTTACCTTCGATCTCACGCATATGTCGTCTAGGCTGGGTTTGTGTGTCTGACTCCGTGCACTCAAGTTCAAATTTTTCTTGCGTAAATTAGAAACTTTCAAACACCGTCTAATCCAAACAAACGGAGGGTCCCTGGTTGGTGGCCGAAATTCAGATTTTAATAAATAAGACTTGTGTCAGCAATTGACAACCATGCGGGGATAGCTCAGTTGGGAGAGCGTCAGACTGAAGATCTGAAGGTCAGGTGTTCGATCCACCTTCACCGCATAAGATTTTTTTTAATTCTTTTTCACTCCCCCTTGTCGATGCATTGTGCATGGGACCTCATACGACAATATCTTGTGTAGTTTTCTTCAAAGCATTTTTTTTTTTTTTTTTCCCCAATTTAAAAATCCAGAAACCCATTTTCTCAGTTAAAGCAAATTCCTGAACCAACAACAACAATAAAGCTTTATATCACTAAATGAACGGTGGATTTGTGACGTCATGCATGTTAATAGTTTTGCTAAGATTTAAGAAGAATTAGGTTAGTTATTTGTTAATCATCTAAATTAGACCACCCATTATCTAGAAAAAGGATCCGATGAGGATCCTTTTCCCGGAAATTCAAGGGATTCCGTATCGTAACCGTTCATTATACATCATGCGGTTAGAAATTATTTTAAATTTAAAATTCAATATAAATAGTACTTAACAAAAACTTACCGTCCAATGTATGATGAACGATGAGGATCATAGAATCTTTCGAATCCCTAAAAAAAAAATCCGACAGGAATCCTTTTCCGTCCTGCAACACCGGGATCATGGGCTAGGTGGAGATCACTTTTGCATTGCATGACGTGTATACAACGTGGACTCCAATACTTCGACGAATAATGAAAATAAAGCTCAAATAACATAGATTCGGATATATTATTAGTGCCCTTTGTGATTGTGATTAGATGTCTTTTGTTGATTCTTACGCCACTTAGCTAAGTGGTGTGACATTTGGAGGCATTGTTGGTGTGTTTATTAATGCCTCCAAATGTCTTCAAATGTCACACAACACCAACAATGCCTCCAAATATCCACAAATCCTCAATGTCATACTCGTCAAATGTTGTCAAATAAGTGCTTAGTAAGATGTCTCACTAAATTCACTAAATTCAAAAGGGCGAACTGCGACATTTCCTTTAAACAAAAAATTAGAGGTTTTGAGTTCGAAATCCGAAGTTGGTGTGGAAGCCAGACTTGTGGCTAGGGAAAGGCTAAAATGCCTAAGTCTTCCTGGCCCCCGAAAATAGTGAATAACAATACTTTACAACCAATTGTCCCCTTTTTTAAAAAAAAAAAAAAAAAAAAAAAAAAAAAAAAAAAAAAAAAAAAAAAAAAAAAAAAGTCATACTAGAATTTCAGAAGACATGATTCTTAAAACCGCCATAATGCAACGTGAAAAATGCCTGTTGTTAATGGACAAATATAATAAAGTTAAAAACAATAACATATTATCAATCATGCGTTATAAACAATAACATTTTATCAATCATGCACCATGCAAAGGAGTGTGAACAACTTTATATAATTTTTAGTCATCCACATGTGTCTTAGTGTAATTATCTTTCATAGTATGTATGTATTAAGCGGTTCAAAAAATTAATGGTTAGATTTGGCATGTAAAAATATAATAAATATTTTCAACGTTTAGATATTATATATAACTCGTATCACTTTAGTGTTATTTAGCATTACAGCCGAACCGTGCTATGACTTAAAACCCCAAAAATATAGCAGTTGAGCTTAAATTCACATTCTAGAGTTGGTAAAAGTCCATATACTCTACCAAACCCGTAGTGACGGAAAACAGTAATGCATATGTATTTTAGTGATATTTGATTCTCCCTATTCCTCTTCCCCTAACATTGAACAATTTAACACACTGACGTCATCATCGTAAAAAAGAAAATCAATTTACCAAAATAATAATCTAGCAAAAGAAAAGAAAATGGTGATGGATTTCCATAAATTATGTGCAGACAAAAATATACTGCAAATACAAACCTCCACGAATAAAGGAACAAAACCAAATAGGACGGCCTGTCGCTTTACTCCACCGATTCCCTCCAATCCCAGCCCTTAATCCACCCACATCCAACGGCCAGGATCTTCAATCTCCCACGCCATCACCAAAAACAAATCTTAACCGTCAATTCTCATAGATCAAAGAATACGAATAAAAAAAATCAGTAAAAATTGAAAACAAGAGGAATATTATGACTGTAGTCTGTATGTTTAAGCTACCACTACCAGAACACTGTCTATAAATAAAGCCCGGAATTCTCGGATTCAGTGTGGCAAAGATTCGAGCTTTCAAGCACCGAAACACTGGGAACACGCTGAAGCTCAAGACCCAGGACTCAGATTTTCGCTTTTGGTAAGGATGCACTTTTAGAAACCTCAAAAGCTCATGCAAATGCTTTTGCTTTTCTTGTTCTTGAGTAGTATTTTTGCTTGATGATGTAATTCGCTTGCTTTTGTACTGAGTTTGAGTCGTTTGTTGCTTAGTTTGAATCCCGCTTCCCGTAGTTTAGATAAGTTTAAAGTAGAATATCCTTCTTATTTATAGATTTGGAAGTGGGGTTTTCTTTTTCTTGGAATTTGGGTTACTGGGTTTTTCTTATAATTTTCTTTTGTTGGGTACGTTCAATTTGTGTTTGTAATGAAGGTAGTGTTTGGCTAGATTCAATGTATATTGAAGCAAGAAATGAACGTCAACAAATTTACATAAAAAATTACCAAACACTCAACTAGAGTTATCGGACACTGATTTTTCTCTAAAAGCACTTTTACAACTAGAGTTACCAGACACTCAACTGCTTTATTTTACTGTTGTTTATTCTCATGCCACAACACAACAATACTAGTTTCTTCTGTTTTTGTAGCTTTTGCACCGACTTCTTTTACTTGTTACACATTACTGTTAGTATGATTGCTTGGACTGGAAGAATGGTACTTTCAAGCTCTCTGGATCCGAATTCGATCATCCTACAATATGTGGTTAACCGGACAGATTCTCCAATTGATTTAGTTTGATAGCTTTGATTCTTGTTTTTGCAGCTTGTAAGAATGGCAGAGTCAGCAGACACCTTCCTGTTTACTTCCGAGTCTGTGAACGAGGGGCACCCCGATAAGCTCTGTGATCAAATTTCTGATGCAGTGCTAGATGCGTGCCTCGAACAGGATCCCGACAGCAAAGTTGCCTGCGAGTCTTGCACCAAGACGAACATGGTCATGATCTTCGGAGAGATTACAACCAAAGCCAAAGTGGACTACGAAAAGCTTGTGCGCGACACCTGCCGTACAATTGGATTTGTTTCGGACAGTGTTGGTCTTGATGCTGACAACTGCAAGGTCTTGGTTAACATTGAGCAACAGAGCCCTGATATCGCCCAGGGTGTCCATGGCCACCTGACCAAGCGGCCTGAGGAAATTGGCGCAGGAGATCAGGGTCACATGTTTGGTTATGCCACTGATGAGACCACTGAGCTTATGCCTCTGAGCCATGTTCTTGCCACCAACCTTGGTGCCCGTCTCACTGAAGTTCGCAAGAATGGAACCTTGTCGTGGTTGAGACCTGATGGAAAAACACAAGTCACTGTTGAATACTACAATGATAATGGCGCTATGGTTCCAATCCGAGTCCACACGGTTCTCATTTCTACTCAGCATGACGAAACTGTTACCAATTATCAGATTGCTGCTGACCTCAAAGAGCATGTTATCAAGCCTGTTGTTCCTGAGAAGTACCTAGACGACAAGACTATTTTCCATCTTAACCCATCAGGTCGGTTTGTCATTGGTGGACCTCACGGTGATGCTGGCCTCACTGGCCGCAAAATCATCGTTGACACCTACGGTGGCTGGGGAGCCCATGGTGGTGGTGCCTTCTCTGGCAAGGACCCCACCAAGGTAGACAGGAGTGGTGCCTACATTGTTAGACAGGCTGCTAAGAGCATTGTGGCCAATGGTCTTGCTCGCAGGTGCATAGTGCAGGTCTCGTATGCCATTGGTGTTCCCGAGCCATTATCAGTGTTCGTTGACAGTTATGGCACTGGAATGATTCCTGACAAGGAGATTCTTAAACTAGTCAAGGAGAACTTTGATTTCAGGCCGGGAATGATTGCGATTAACCTTGATCTCAAGCGGGGCAGGTATTTGAAAACGGCTGCTTATGGACACTTTGGTAGGGATGACCCTGACTTCTCATGGGAAGTGGTGAAGCCATTGAAGTGGGAAAAGCCCCAAGGGTAGAACAAGTGCTTTTCCTCTCTGCTTGCAGTTTATCAATAATCTGTTTCTTCCAAGCAGCCGAAATCAAGAGTCTTGCTTTTGCTTTTGCTTGTAGACGTCTTTCCCTTAATCTTTCTTTCCACTTCAAATATTTCAATTTGGCATGTTTGTATCAGATTATACAAGATGTTTTGAATTTTGATTCTTGGTGTATGAAAACATGTAGCAAAAAAAGCTGGTTTCTTTTAACGGATTTGGATCATATACGGATTCCATATTTTACTAATTACATCAGATTCGAATTTTTGTTGCTCCCTGTCGCATCGTTTACTCTGTTTTTTCCTCTTTGGCTGTTCTTTTCCTCTGCGAGAATTGGTTACATGGTGTATTTCTCTATTTCTTTCAATACAAATAAGGGAATGGACACCCTAGGCTCTCAGTCGAGAAGCTATCATCGCCTGATCCTCTTTTATTACAAGAAAATTCATATTAGCTTTATAATAAAAATCCGATACATTGACAGCTCTAATTTGTACAGACTGACAGATTTATACATACAAACAGAAGGCATACTAGCTCTACCGATGTGTGACATTTTCAACTGTGGCTAGAGGAGATTCATCACACATTCACCGCCTCTGGAAGTTCAACCGTCCTATGCAGAAGGCGAAAATGGATGCAAAAGCAATCGGAAAAGCAATGAGAACTACCGCCACCAGAGCCAGCTGATCGTGGTGCAACCCGAAGTAATCCTTTAAGAAGGCAGACACAGTTTTGGTTTCGCCAAACACTATAACCTCCTTGTTTATGTCTCCATATTGTGAAGTAAGCAAACCATTCATTGACCAAGATGTAGGAGTCATGTAATACAACCAAATCCACCATTTCGGAATTTGCTGCAGGAAAAACAATTTATCCAAGTCAGCTATTTGGTCGAAAAATATTGAAAAGCAACGTTTATTTTGTATTTGGCGAAGAATGAGTAGGCTTACCGGTTCAGGAATCAGAAAACCAGCAAACAGATTGTACAATGTGTAGAAAACCGAGGAGAGAATTGCAGCTACCAAGTAGTTTGGCGTCAACGACACGAGCATCAATCCCATGTAATTGTAGTACAGGAATGAGCAAAAAATAGCATAAAAGTACCAGAAAACCTTGTATGATGACGCATAGTATCCAATCATTGGATATGTGATGATCGTAAATGTGGCTGCCTGGACAAATAGATAGGGAAATTCAACTGCAACCTGCAATTTTTGAAGACTTGTGTGAACTTGAGGAGTACTACGTTGTACAAACAGTGTTAAGAAAGGTACAAATAAAGTATGTTGTCAGATGTAAGATAAATTCACCTGTGCAAGTGAAAATGCCCACGGAGAATACATCCCTGAAAAATTTTCGCGGTACATGACAGTTCTCTCCGTTGAAACGTGTTGCAAAACGGTTGAGCAGTTATTTATGCCCAAGAATATGACACCGGCGAACATTGAACCAAGTACATTAAACAAGTTTTGCTGGTTGGTTCTAAATGCAGAAATCGAAAATCAAGTAAGAATAAGGTTGGTTAGATATGAGTGAATGAAGGTTCTATACGATTGGACAAAATAACATGATCTGAGGGCTTACAGATTCTGTCCTTGGTTCCAAAACAAGGCCCCGAAAATTAGAGATGTTGCAAGCGTATGCATGATGCGCATCAAGTTGTATGCGGGACTCCTCCAGTAAGTCAAGTTCTGCTTCCAAAGGCAAGACTTGAATTGTCTCCAGCCATTTTGAGAAAATCGGGTAGCGAAATGCAGATCTGTTGAGCCAGGAGGTGGGGTACTCAACTGTCTCACAAGCTCTATATTGTTCCTGCAAATGGGATACTAGGAAATCAGCCGCATTCGAGTTTTCAAAAACAATCACACAAAAATCCGAGTTCAAAAGCCTTGATTTGATCACTCTTTCAAGTGAACTCACTCATGTAAAGAAGATTGTCTGTATATTTGGGCAAAATCAAGTCTAAGTTCAACTTCAGCTGATGTAGAAGTGATATCTAGCATCCATGTTGCTGGATTGTAGTTATCGCGAATCTTTTGAACCCCGGGAATACTCTGCCAGAAGTAATTATATAGAAACAGTTCAGCATACCGAATCTTTGGTATAAGTATTTTGCTTATAGCAACTAGTATTTCAGAAATCAGAGTGCAATTTACGAACCTGAAAATATTCTATAACCCTACTCGAGTGTTGTCCCAACGGTCCAGAGTAGATTATAAGCCCTCCGGTTTTCAATAGAATTAGCTGTATTCAAAGAAAAGAAAACACCGCAACTTATGAAAAAGGTTAAAACCTTATCAAAGAATGATGCTTCTAATATCCAGGTTTTACCTCATCAAATGACTCAAATATATCGATATTCGGTTGGTGGATGGTGCAAACAATTGTTCTTCCTGTATTAGCAACATTCTTCACTGCCCGCATCACTATCGCAGCAGCTCTTGCATCCAAACCAGTCGTAGGTTCATCCATGAAGATTATGGCGGGGTTTGAAACAAGCTCCACAGCAATTGTAAGGCGTTTACGCTGCTCTGTTGACAGACCACTAACACCAGGTATACCAACCAAGGCATCTTTTATTCCATCAAGCTCAATTGTCTCAAGAACTTCATTCACAAACTCCTGTTAGAAATGCCAAAAAAACGTCACACTATTGAAATTAAAACCGAGGATTTGATTTGATATCTAAATGTAATGGCCTTACAGATTTTGTTTTTGAGTCAATCTGCGAAGCCAGACGCAGCCAAGCAGAAAAGATCAAAGATTCTTCTACTGTGATTTGTGGAGAATGTATATCGGTCTGTTCACAGTAACCCAATACCCTAGCAAATGTTTCTTGAACCTTGGGATATCCACCAATCTTTACGTCTCCTTCAATGTAGCCACTAGTCTTTCTGCCTGCAAGAACATCAAGAAGCGTAGTTTTCCCAGCTCCACTCACACCCATCAGTGCTGTAAGGATACCGGGCCTAAACGCTCCTGTAACATCACTCAGAAGCTGGAGCTTTTTCTGATTAAATCCCGGTTCCCTGGTTGTCTGAAACGCAAATACAAGAAAGAAAGAAATTAACGTTAGTAAAAGCTTTTTAATCCTGCAACTATCTGAACCTTGTGCAAATGAACACTTAATATTGTCACCTCAGGAATAACATAGTATTGCACATCTTGGAACACCACCGTCAAGGGAGTGAAAGGTAAGACCATCCTTCCTGTTAATCCCGAAAAAGGCTACTGTAAAAATGTTGTAGAAGTTTCTCTGTAAAATAAGGGAAACAAACACGAATCTGCTAACCGCTCTCAGTTGTTTTAGGAGGATGATTTGTGGACTTCTCCTTCAAATTGGCATCACCAAGGTTGTCATTAGTACTTCGAATTTGAGAGAGCTTTTCGTGTGAAATGATCCCACGAGATGTCCCAGGAGCTGAGTGTGTGCAAAATGGGATGAGTCGAGGTGTTTTTAAGTTCCACTTCTTGCGCTAAAATAGGATAGCGGAAAAATCAAATAACTTACACTTAAAGAAACTCAATGACAAGGTGAATCCGATATTGAAAACTATTGCGAATCCGAACAAGGCACCAAGTGATATCCAGTAGCGATATCCTTCAAAGTTCAGGCCACGGCTTTCAAGTATTTGTCTCCCAATAGTCGTAGTAGAATTTGGGGATAGCATCTGCAGAGGTAAAAAAAACAGAAAGCATCCTGAGGAGCATGAAAATGAGTTAATAGTATTTTTCTTCGATCTTCCATGAAATGAGATGCTCAACCTTTTGCCACCGCGGCGAAAGAAACTCGTTGACAGAGAGGCCTATCTCTCCATATGTCAGGGGAGAAACCCAAAAACCCCACTCTAACCAAACAGGCATGGAAGCTGCAAACAACAATATGACTAATTAAATTTGTTTGTTCAGCTGATTTTTTTCCAAATGAACTGGAGAAACAGGTAAATTAATCTCACGTTTTTGGATAACGAATCCACTAAATAGCATGAGAAACAATAATGCAAAGCTACCGCCTGTCATAGTGGCAACCATAGTCTGAAAGAACGACGCCAGGAAGCGAAACATAGACAATGATGTAAAGTGAACAGCAAAAAGCATCAAGAACTGGCAGAAGAACCTAAAACAAGATCACGTCATCTTAACAACAATCTGAAACCAAACCGAAAACATAAATCAAATAAGCCTTTTAAACTCAAGCTGACCTCTGTGGCTCGGGACTGTATCCAATGACATAATAGGTAAGAGAAGTCCAAACCAGGGATACCACAAGTGAAACAGGAACTTTTAGAAGTGTTGCAGGAACTGCGTAAGCCCAAGCCGGGTAAAAACACAGGTCTCTCTGTTTGTAAAATACTTCTAGTCGCTGAATTGTCATGGACATCTCGGGAATTCCATCAACGACAAGTATTGTGAGAGCATAGAACAAGGACCCCATGTAGTAATTACCATGAGTAACATCAAGACCCATTCTAGTCCTCAAAAACACAGTCATTGTAATAAATGCAATGACGATAAGCTGCAGCGAAAAAATAGTCTTAGCATGTTTTCATAATTCCTAAGTTGAATTGAGAAGTGTAAACGCAAAAGCACAAATGATGACCTGAATTGTTTTGAATATATAGATAAAAGAGTTCCTCCTCATGAGAAGAAGTTCTCTTGATGCGCAAGCTCGAAAGAGTTCCCGTTTTGAAAGAGAATCCACGCTGAAGGAGAGAGCATTCTCATGGTTTTGGGACTTGTCATTTGTCCCTAACAGGTCTTCATCTAGTTTCTTCCCAAAACAAGATGCCTTGAATTTTTCCGAGAACATATCAACGGATACATAGTTGTGAGGTTCGGTGCGGTTCCAATAGTATGACTGATCCTTTTCAGAGATAACCTACAACAGAACCACGATGTTAACTGTTTCTTTAACCTGTAGAAGGATTTCATCATAAGCAAGCTGCAATTCACTTACCTCTTGAATGAAATCCGCAACCCCTTTCCTCTCAGGACACTTAAACCCACAATCCTCAAAAAATTCCAAGACTTGATCGCGTGGACCGTGATAAACAACCTTCCCTTCCGACATTAAAATAAGGTCATCAAAGAGATCAAAGGCCTCCGGTGCTGGCTGAAGAAGCGAAACTAGTAAAGTAGCGTCTGTTATGTGCACCAGCTGCTGAAGACAAGAAACAATCTGGAATGCAGTGGAACTGTCTAGGCCATTTGTTATTTCGTCCATGAACAAAGCTTTTGTGGGACCAATGATCATCTCCGCTACAAAATTAAAATTCACACCCGGTGAGGTAGGTCATCCGAGGCTGGAATTTAGGACATTGCATAATTTTCTAAAACTATCAGTATTTCTATTTGCATTACCTGTTGTGACTCTCTTCTTTTGACCACCAGAGATGCCTTGTCTCATGGCATCTCCAACCAGCGTGTCAGCACATATATCAAGTCCAAGGATCTGAAAAACCACCATGAACATTGTAAGACGCTGGGAAGCATTTGTGCAGACACAAACTATAGGAAACAAGATTTTAACTCTACCTTCAAAATGTAGTCCGTCTGAAGGGTTCGTTTTAGTCCTTGAACAGAAATTGCCTGTCATAGACTCATAAATTATAAAAACGTCATGATAAACAATAGAGTACATAACCTTGACGAAGAACGAAAAGTGCGAGAAATCAATGATCTCATAAACTTGGAATGAAGAATATCAGAAAGGTTGAAGTACCTTCATGTAGGTATCTACATCTGGATCCGGAATTATTCCTGCCTCCTTCTCCTTTTTACTGACTTCCAGCATTACATCTTTGTAGGCGTAAAACCAGATCAACTATCCTTCGTCAATAGGTTGTAGACATTTAACCACATAATAATTATCTTAGGCTCAACAAAATCTTACCAGCTCGGCTTCCAATACCCTGACAGCGGGCTGAAAAATCGAGTGTTTCCCTCACAGTCATTTCAGGAATGTGCACATCGAGTTGGCTTATATAAGCTGATGTTTTCTGGGGGACAAAATCCGATAGTTTGTGTCCATTGTATGTAACTTCGCCTGAGAACTAGCAGGGAAAAAGTCGGACAAAACAAGCAAGTATGAAGTCAGCAAACAAATTTAAGCAGCTCATAACCAAACTCTGAAATTACTGGACTCCATGTTATAATGGTGTCCTGTTGAATCGAATAGTTAAAATAAGAAGATGGCGATTACGAATTCCATATTACAAATTTACAAAGATGCTCCAAGTATAAAAATAAGAGAAACCTTGAGGGATTTGTCCAGATTCCCTGATAGCGCCTTAAGAAGGGAGGTCTTCCCACACCCCGGGGGCCCAAGCAGCAAAGTAAATCTGCAACAGAACCGATTTAGTACGAAGACATGAGAACTTTTGGCTTAGTTGAATTAAATTTAGTAGATGAAAGGATACTAGCTTACCTTCCTGGCTTTATTGTACCACTGATATCTTTAATAATCCTTATCTTGGCCTCGTGTGACTTTGAACCCGGAAACCTGGCAAAGATCTGCACAGAAAAAGTGAGGAAAAAATCGAAAACAGATTCATAAAGTTGACTAGTGAATGGTTAAGTTGTTACTTTTGGACATGATTTAAGTACTTACTGAAAGCATGCTTTTGGCTGAGTTCCAAAGAGTTGGAAGGGGCTTTCCGTGAACCACCTCACACACTGCTTCCACACAAACATTCTTATATCTCACCTCCACGGTAGGCAATTTTACGCCAACCCTACAAAAACAGTTTGGCATGAAGGAAAAATAAACTTCACTTGATCGTCATGCAAAAGAAGAAAAGGCTTACTTGTCAATCCTGTTTCTAATTTTGCTCAAGAGTCGAAGGTTATCATTTTCAATGTGTTTGATGAGCTTCTCAATGAATAGATGCCGTTCCAGAGCTCGAAGCTTGGTAACATCAACAACTCGCTTTCCTTCACCATCAAACTCGTTTCCCTCATCCTTGTCAAACAAAGATGATTTTAACCGTTCGAATGTTGGCAATCTATTAATGGCTGCCCACTGTTCAGCAAATTGAGCATCCTCCGCATCATCTTTGGCAGAACTCAACGCTGAATTGGCTCGGAAACTGGAGGAATGACTCCGAAAGGATGCCCTAAAGCTTCTTCCGAACTCTTCCAGCTCGATTCTTAGTGACTCTATCTGATCTCTGCCAACCATCTGAGCCATAGTTGTTAGCTTAGAGCAAACTTGGAAGAAAAACTGAGTGGAAGTAAATATACACATAATTACACACACACACACACATATATATATATATGTATATTATTGATGTCAATCGTGCTTAAACTATGTTGGTAAGAGTAAGGTGATGCATCATTCTTTTTCTTTCTGTCCAAGGAAGTTGAAATTGCTGTTTTTGAATAAACAACATATTACTCCAGAGAGAGAGAGAAAGAGAGAGAGAGAGAGAGAGAGAGAGAAAGAGAGAGAAAGAGAGAGAGAGAGAGAGAACAAGTTGACTAAATGAGGTTTTTTACAAAAATAATCCAGCGGATTAAGAGTTAATCGATGAGCTTAATATAATGCAAAAAATTTACAGCTACATATGAATTATGTGATAACAATATTGAGCCCGCTGATTAATTGGAGTCTTAGCATGGAAGAATACTTGGGAAATCAGGAAACAGGTCATACATGGGGGCTTTGATCACTACCCGTTTCGCAAGAAATTAAAAAACCGAAAACTCTGACGAATCCGATTTACTTAACTATGTCAGCAGAAATTTGATGAAACAAAGACAAGTTAATTTATATAAAATAAAAACACTGTCTTGCTTGGCAAGAAACACAGCATACAATGTTCTTAACCTTGACGGAGAACACAAAATGTGAGAAATCGATGAGCTCACAACCTTGACGAAGAATCGAACCAGGATGTGCCGTACAAAATACGGACCTGAAATTCAATCTCAATGACTAGACCACTCCGTGATGGTTAGAGACAGTCAGAGTTGAAATACAACTTCTCGGTACCACCAAGAAGAACTCAAGTTTGATACCCATTTTTCCAATATTGATTTAATTTAATTAATGCCAAATTTGGAATTTGCATGTCTTCGAAGAGAATTAATTTTCACTCCCTATCTCTCCTCTTGCACTCCTCCTTATATTTATCTCTCAAATATTCTTTGATTTGTTCAATCCTAAAGCTACGAACAAAGTGAGAAGTGCAGAAGCCAAAAAGGAGAGTGTGAACATCACTTTCAGTCTCCGAACATTATAAACTAATTCAAAGACAATATTTCAAGAGATTACAGATTATTTAGTTATGGTTTTGAGCTTCTCATGGCTGCAATATTCATAACACATTATAAATGGACAGAGATGTTTTATTGATTGTCTGGCGACCACAGAAAGCATGGTCACTCACTGTCGAATTTCATATCAAATGTGGAGGATACATGGACGTGCTTTTAATGTTTAAATCTCACCCCTCGATATCGAATTAAACTGTAAGTGACCGTGTATCGTTAGTCACCAGGTGACCAAGAGAATGACTCAGAAGCCTTGTTGTCTAAACTAAAAGGGAGCAATTTCATCCACCAAATTTGAAGAGCAAATCTCTGTACATAACAAAGCCCCTATTGTTTTGGGTTCTTCACAAACACCACCACTTCCATACACAATACATTTCTCCATCTACAAAAAATAATAAAACCAAAGAGAAAAAAGGAGGGGGGGGAAAGGGAGGATCATCTCTCTTCCCCATCAATCCCTTCTACCACATATGTCCTAACAGCATCAGCTCAGAGTCTCAGACAGACAAACCCAAGAATTTACGTGTAGAGAAAAAAAAAATTAAGAATTACCCTCACTTTCTATATTTCCGACATCCTTAAACGAATCACTGCGTTATTACGTCCGTTGGTAGCCTTTGCTCTCTGATCTTGATCCCGGATAGTCACTCCGATCAGTGTCTGAATTTTCACGCTGGGAATCAATGTCCACACTACCTCCTTCAGTTCTTCGGTGCCTTCGATCCTGAACATTAAGAATAAAAATTGTGTTCAGAAGACAGGTGAAAATCATCTCTTTGTATAAAAGTTAACGAAGCCTGCATCCTGTGAGGACTGAAAACAAAATGGACAAGACGATGGGAGAACAGAATGTAATGCGTGGGGAGGGATTTTGATAGAATATTGAGGGATTAAAACGCACGAGAAGGTTAAATCTTTTGCAGGGGAAAATGTTTTGGTCCTTTGAATCGAAATTCAATTCGGGAGACAGCTAAAAAGCTCTACATTTACAGACGTAACAGGGACATGTAAGAGGCAATGTGGTTAGAAAATGGAATCAGATATTTCCTTCCGGGATTCAAATGCAGTCGAGCCAGACCAGAAGTTGCCGGTTCATTCTCTTTCTAACAGACATAATTTCAAGTTAATATCCAACAGAAATTGTGTTTTAGAGATGGAATGAAAATCCAACCTCTCTTGGTATAGGATATTCCTCGGACTCAAGCATACGGACAACTTGGCTCATCTTGGGTCTTTTTTCAGAATCTGGATCAACACACCTCAAAGCAGTCAAGAGGGCTCGTTTTAGGGCTCTTGTCGATGGTCTCACCTCAATGTTTGGGTCTACCACTTCTTCGGATCTTCTGGTTCCAACCATCATTTTTAGCCAATCAACCAGATTTACCTGTCAAACAAAATTCCAGAAATTCATTCAGCAAAATGAAATGGTGATCAAAGGATGGACATTGCAACATTAAAGTTCTATTGCCATTTCTGTCTGTGGAGTATCGAAGTCCAATGTAAACCCTACCAGATTACTCCTCAGGTAAGCTCAGCAGTTAGTCATATAAGTACATGAAAGCCTTGGTTTTTACAAATCCAGAACCAAGCTAAGTATATTTAGTAGGAAAAAACAGAACCAAAGCGATTCAGAAGGGTAAATTTTAGGGAGGGCCTATGTTGGACTAGACAATCTGCGCACTCCTAAGTATATTTAGACTGTATATTGTCTGTTGACTGTTGTCATTCACTGTGTAATATGTGTTTTCAAAAGACATTCACTACTTAGTACAAGCAATAAATCCAACTTGCATCAAGCACTTATGATTCTACGCTGACAAAAATGTGGTATCTTAGGATGGTTAGAGTGCATACCTCATGAGCAGGGCGACCATAGTCCACAGGGTCTCTTCCAGTAATTGCTTCTAAGAGCAAAACCCCAAAGCTATATACATCGCTCTTTTCATTCAAAAGTCCGGTATTAGCATATTCAGGAGCCACATACCTGAAATTTTTTGGTAACAGGGACAATGATTACACGAGAAATAATTAATCATCAGCATCAGTTATCAATTTATTCTGAACATCTAAAACTGAGAGGCACAACATATTTTAGGGCCAAAACAAACCATGCTCAAGAAAGAATACTAACCCGAAGGTTCCCATAACACGCGTTGTCACATGACTAGTTCCTGCACCCAGCAGCTTGGCCAGCCCAAAATCAGATACCTTGGAATTGAAGTCTTCATCAATCAATATATTGCTTGACTTAATGTCTCGGTGTATCACTTTTGGTTCAATGGCCTCATGTAAATAGGCAAGACTGCAACAAGCATATCTCATTAAGTGACACTAGGAAACCTGGAAAAAAGAAAGTAATTATGTAGGTGATTTGACTTACGCTTTTGCGGTCCCAAGGAGAACCTTTATGCGGGCTTCCCAAGTGAGATATCCATGGTGACGCATTGCTCCGTGAAGCCACTGCTCCAGGTTTCCATTGTTGACATACTCGTAGACCAAAATCCTGAAATTTTGAAATGCAAATGAGACCAGTTATTATAGTTCAGCTGCTAATTCACCCGTACTAGGCTATTATATGCTCATACACTCCTCAAATACCAAAGCCACAAAAAACAATTCAAAAGAAAATGGTACCTATGAGTCCCTTCAACGCAGTATCCCAAGAGGCGAACCAAATTCTTGTGGCGCACATGGCCAATTGCTTCAACTTCCACCCTGAATTCTTTCTCGGCTTGGCCTCTAAAGACAATATAACAGATTCAGAGAAGTTCATGGAACCAAGAAAGAGGAATGGAGAAACCAAAATAGAGTCAAGATACAGTCATATTTAAACTCACAGGTTGTTTAGGATCTTTTTAACGGCCACTGGAGTCCCATTGATGAGATGTCCCCGGTAAACAACTCCATATCCACCCTCACCAAGGACATTATCCTTTGCAAACCGGTTTGTTGCAAGCTCCAGGTCCCTTAATGTAAACCAGTGGCCCCAACCCAAATGTGAGAATTCAGGCAGGCCAACCAGAGGAGACGGTGCAGTTATTGGATACGATGAGGAAGCCTTATACACAGTAACCGTGCTGGAACTCCCTTCTTCTCCAGAATGGGACAGGACACCATCATTTTCTAGACGATTAAACGAACCTGACTGGCTGCTATTTTCTCCATTATTTGATTTTCCCATATCCAAATGGACCATGATCTTATCGGATTCTCTGTCACTAGATTTGTCGTGAATGGTGAGAAGAATTCCATCACGAGGAGCAAACTCCCTAGCAGATACTTGCTCCACCCGCACTTCCTTAATCTCTTTCGAGACAGTTGGGATTTGACTAAGGGGTATCCTGTCACGAGCTTTCCTCGATTTCTTACGCCAAGTAAGACACATTGATAGCACAGTAAGGATAACAACGATAAAAAATGCAACAGCAATTCCAATTACTTCCCAGACTTTTAGATTAAAGATGGGAGTTTCCTTGGATAACTCTGATTTGAGATCAGAGGCCATTCTATCAGCTACCAAACAAGCCTACACATACACAGCAGAATCTCACATTAAAATTTATTCTGATTCATCATTCATATCCCTGTAAAAAAAATTTCAAAATCAGTTCTTTCAATCCATTGCAGCATCCAGAGATTAATAAAATACAAAGCTACTATATTTTTTCACCAATTCCACAAATATATACACACATATGAACACATATATAAACGCAATAAAGTAGAGAACTTTGAAATGCTACCAGCTTAAATTTCACTTCAATCATTTTACCAACATAAACAACAATTCACAAGTAATTGTAAATTCACTCACTTACCACTCTGAGATGGAACTCAAAAGAGCAATCTTGAAAAGCCAGATCTTTGAAACCCCTTCAGCATTCTTTATCCAAAAACAAGGCACAATTCCAGATCTCTAACCAGAATTAAGAAAAACCCAGAAACATACACCAATAAAACCTCTCAAGAAACCCAAAAGATCCCACTTTTCAATAAAATTAATTAAAAAAAACAAATATAAGCAGTAAACTCAAATCCCTTTGTGGGTTTTCACTGTGGGGCAAATGTGTCTCTGAATCTAAGTTGGGATGGAGCTTTCAGGCACCAAAACTAATCCATCTCAAAAACCCTCACCCATAAAAAACCAAAAAACTCCTGTGCCTACCCAAAAATTACAGGGTCATGGAAAAAAAAAGTGATCTCTGTGAGTGGATGGGGATATAAGAAGAAGGGGTGGAGTTGTCAGTGGTAGGTCAGGTGGTGGGTTTTTAAGACCCACTCACTGCTGAGAGTTTCCTTACAAACAGTAAAAGGGATGCATGGAATTCTGTGATGTTTAAAGGTACTGAGATTTTCCTGATTTGTTTGTGAAACATGACTGATTGGAATTTACCAGTCATTTACTTTATTAAATTGTTTTTTTTTTTCATTATTAATGTATTTTTTTAAAATAATTTATTGCTGTATTTGTGTCTGTATTCACACTCACAGCTCTGAAAGTGCTCTGCTTTTTTGTTATATTTATTGTCATTTTGTAATAAAAAAGGTTTTTATTTTTTTTTAATTATAAACTTTATACTGTCGAATCTCAACCGTTTACTTGGTCAAGTCTGAGTTGGTAGGTTACAAACTTTTGTATGGAACTGTTAGGATATCTTACACGCAAGTCTCAGCAATTACTGAATCTTGGAATGTCAAAGCCATCTGTCAACAGTTGTCTTCATCCTTATCACATAAAACCCAGTAGTCTTCATGAACTAATTAGCAGAAAATTGCTATCAGATTAGTCCTATAAACTGTGGATCATTAGTGCAACTACTTGTTTTGTCTCTAATTTTCTATGGATTTTGATTCCCCTAAGAAAGTAATTATAATTATCTAGAACGAGGTTGTATATCTCTTTATGTTTGATTTTCTTCTCACGTGACGAGTCATATGAGGAGACAAACAAACATTAAAAGCATACCACACGTTCCATGTGTTCAATTGACATTTTGATGGTCGAAACTAAACCAAATTGTGTATTACAATTTGTAGTTTAGATAGTTCAGTCGGTTTGATGTCCACCCCTAATAAACGCAATGCAATTGATGGTCTAATATCTTTAATCATAATTTTGAGAAATTCTTGCCAAAAGATTAAGAAAAAGAAAAGGTGCTCATGAAATTTGGGTATAAATCTTGATGTTTGTTAAAAATGGTTCAATGAGCCAGATCACGGACTGAAGTACTAATGTAACACTATGAACCAAGAGAGGAAAGGGATAGGTCACGGGACAGCAAGGCATGTGGTGCCATCACCAGAAAAAATTGGTTCACCAATAAATACTGAATCAAGTGAAGTATAAGAAAGAAAAATGTAATATCCAAAAAGGGTATAATTTGAAGGGAAATGATAAATACACACATTTTTTAGCCGTTTATGCACTTCTGTTAAATCTCGGTCTTTGATTCTGTTTAAATTATTAGTTAGAAATAAAGAGAGATGTGTGAAAATCACTTCCTTTAAACCCAAAACACCAAAATACTATTCTTTTTCCACATGATATGGCAATTTTTTAATTAGAACAGTAGAATACTATTAAAACTAGTATAATATACTATTAAAACGATGGAACTGTTGTTACATCATATGGGTTTTAGTAAAGTCTTCTATATCCAACAAAAAAAGAGAGGGTAAAGTCTTTTATTTGTTTGAAGCTTTTATATATTATAAATTTTGTAGCAATCCTCTCGCCTTTAAAAAAAATTAAATAAATAAACTTTCAAATTGCTCTGAGTAGGAGAAAGGTAAGTTGCTTTGGCAGTTGATGTAGTTTGGCTGCAGTTTTTCTCCCATGTGCACTTGGGTCTTGCGCATGACTCAAATAGCGATGCTAGCAATGCAGACAACGATAGTGCAATTAAATATCAACGTTACAATAACAATGTTTATGGTTAGTACATACTATATCGTATTTGGCAAATATTGTTAACATAACGTTGATCTGTAAACTATTTATTTTTCAAATTTTCTAATTGAGTTTAGATTACCAGAAATAATTTATAAACTGATTTCAGATAAAGAAAAATGAAAATATCTGTGACATATTCAGGTGACATAACTATGAAACATAAAGTATGGGACATGCTATAGATTTAGAAACGATCATTTAGTTAAATACAAAACAAATTCAATGATTTATTGATTTATATTACACAGGTATCCTATCTGGCATAAGCTGTCCACTTATTGGTAGTTTAATTTCCTTCCAACCTGATCTCAGTTTTTATATTAAAACTATACATTAATTTGGGACAATTAGATTTTTTTTCTTTTCTTTTAACATGGCTAGCATAGATCATATTGATATATGTACACCAAATTGTTTTGTTTTTTGTTGTCTTTACACCATAAGGACCATTAGGTATTAATTCATATATGTATTGGGTGGGTTGGTTGGGTTGGATTTCAATCCATGTATAACTCAATAGACTCAGGTTGACGTTATAAAAATTCATTTTCACGTAAGAAAATGGACAAATCAACTCTCCCAAAACATTTTAAGGCGGGTTGGGTTGGGCAGGTTCAACAAGTTGAGATTATTTACTTTCATTCTTATTCCTGAAGTGAGTTTGGGTGACAAATAATCCAAAACACATAATATAAACTTAAATCTTGTGGATTTGGTGTTTTAGAGTCACTATTTGTTACTTAAGTTAAATTTCATCATTTAACTAAAGTATAAATAAACAAGTGTGTACAATAATTATTAAATTTTGTGTATGTGTGTATAGAATTGTTGATATTCGGGTGGCTCGGTTTCAATCGGGTTAATAATATTTTAACCTAACTCAACCCACCTATTGGATGGGTGAGTCGGTTTCAATCAGGTTAATAATGTTTCAACCTAACTCAACCCACCTATTGGACTGATGAATTATTTTCAATCAGGTTAATAATACTTTAACCCAACTTAATTCACCTATTGATCGGGTGGTTGGGTTTCTACTCGAAAACAGATTTTTAAAGTTTACAACCCAATCCAACCTAACTACTTTCAGTTGGATTGGTCCGTAAACCCACTGAATTAATTTAATAATTTGTAACCAAAATTTTGAATCTGTTCACCTCATCTCTCTACATCAAGTTATCAGCTCAACTTCTTTGATATCTCACTTTTGCGATGAAATCCATCACTCTTGCTGAGGCATACTACATTTACATGCATAAGGACTCCCAAATTAATTTCAAATTGATCAATCAAATTTATAAAAATATGTTAATTTCTCTAAATTATTTTTGTGATAGAGAAGCTATATTCTATATTAAATTCATCTAAAATTACGGAAAAAAAAAAAGTTGGAACTCAGGTGCAAAGAGAGAAACACTGCCCTCATCAACTTAATTACATCCTAATCTACATTTTTCTTAATTTATTTTTAAGGACAAGGATCGTCTGCCCTCCCACTTTCGTTGCCCTCCTGTACCCTCTTATTTGTGTGGTCACGGTTAAGCCACGTCAATATTTTATATTATTATTCATTTTTGTCTTATTATTTCTATAAAAAAAACAATATAAAATGTTGATGTGGTTTAACTATGACCATACAAAACAGGAGGACACGGGAGGGCAAACAATCCTTGTCCTATTTTTAATTGCAAATCCGTAGTCGAGCCCTACACGTAGCTACCAAAGTTAGGTCAACATCCACATGTCCACTAATATAAACATAGAAGTAGAATATTGGTACGTGCTTTTATTTAGGCATTATGGTTCCATCAAATTATATGAAGTCTTAATTCATCGAGCTACCATAACATTTCAGTGTCAATCGACATCTCGACCCTGTCTGAATAATTGTTTGTTCCTAACTTGGCAAAAGAAGCCATCTGAAGCGATATATTTGGATTGTGCAGTTGTATACGTATATTTTCATTTGTTAGGTGGATGCATGGTTATGTGTACTTCAGGTTTGCCCCAACTAATATAACGGTGGACAGTGGCGAAGCTACATAGGTGCGAAGGGGGGCGGCCGTCAAACAAAGGTAGGAGTGAGGCTTGAACCGCTCTAGTTCAGCCGGAATCTGGGAACCACGATGGTTCCTGGTTCGAATCTGGGAATTGTGAGCTTGCAGGTTCTTTTTTTTTTTAGTTTTTAAATCCAGGCCAAAACTAAGTCGTTTTGGGCCTGATAAAAAAAAATTAATTTTTGTTTGGTAAACGAAGTCGTTTTGCATTAATCAAATAAAAAATATATAAAGAGGGAGGGACCACTGGTCCCCATCTCAATCCTCCCACCGGTTTCAATTATTACCCCCACCCTTGCCCATAAATTACAAATCCATCCCCCCATCTTTATTCCCAGATTTCAATTTTCAAAATTGTCTCAAATCCCAGAATTGAACACAAGAAAGCCATGTTCCGTTGCCCACCAAGCTCTAGACACCACGCCAGCAACTCTAATTGAGGTAAATTAATTTTTTTTTTTTTTTTAATTTATGGTTATCGATTATAGATTATTCATATGAATACTATGATTATTGATTTTTTTTTTTTTGAAGTACATAAAAGAGGATTCATACATTATATATATTATAGGAACTTGAATCACACATGGTCTAGTAATAAAAATTGATTGCAGTAACCGCTATAAACCCTAATCAACTTACTCAATTTTTAATTGTGGTTTAGAATAAAAATTGAATTCTTGATTATTCATATGATTTTTAGTATTGATTAATTAATTCGTGATTTGATTAGATATTACCCTATAGTCTACTCTAGGATTAAGAGTCTAAGATTTTTTTTTTCTTTCGTTATACAATTACGTCATGGAACGATACTATAAGAAAAAGTGCTTAAATCCTTCTCCAATTATCGTGAAGCAATTCGTAGATACTACCTCCAAAATGATCTGTTAACCTAAATCTCACAAAATGAACCGGGAGGTGTGAAAGTTATATGTTAGTGTATAAGTTTCTTACATTGGCTTTGGTGTTATCAGTTGCAACTGCTTCGGTGAAGAGATTTTTTTCTGCTATGAAGATTGTGAAAACATTATTGTGTAACAAAATGGGAGATCAATGGTTGAGTGATAATATGGTTGTTTACATTGAGAGAGATGTATTTGCTTTTACTGATAAGCCTATTATGCGACGTTTTCATGACATGAAACCTCGCTGACAACAACTATAATTTATTTGTATTGATTAATTGTGGAAGACATTACTATATAAAAAGATTCGCTTGTTGACATTTTTCTTTAACCTTGCACACATATAAATTCGCCCCTCCCTCCGAGAATTCTTGACTTCGCCACTGACGGTGGAATTATATTTACTTACTTTTTTTTTGGCAACATATTTGATTTTATTTGGTTCATTGTCGTGTGGGCATGAATTACATGACATTAACCTAATTAATTAAAGCTAACTGTGTCTGCCGATCGAGCTTCAAATTACTAGGTTTTGTATGAATCTGATCCCTTCCTTGACATGCAAAAGTTCTTATGAGCACAATGGTCATCATGATTCATCACCATATATTATTAATCACCACATATCATTAATCACCACAACATTAGCGTAACGCTTTCGTTTTACGAGCTCGAAGTAGTGGCTTTGGGTGTGCTATACGTAATTTTATCCTACCCTATTCAAGGAAATTTCCATTTTACGTGCCCTAGCCGGCCTCATCGGAACCCTCTCCGTCGTATCTCTTTTCTAATTTTTTTTAGTTTCAAGACTCAGTCGACCCATTTTGAGCCATGACGTTGAACTACTGGCATCGTAATCGGTATTAATCTACATATGTTCTTCAAAATGGGGGTGGACTGAGTTTTGGAATTAATCTACATATGTTCTTCAAGATGTTTTTGAAGAAATAAAAATAATTAATTAACCTTAAAATAAATACTGTTAAAATTAAAAAAAAAAAGGGAAAATTTTACAAAATAAACTTTTAGCAAAGTCGTGAAATAATACACGTACGTATTTATTACGTACTAAACAAGTTCCGATTTTACTTTGTATAGGGTTTCATGATTGCAATCATTTTGACAAGGTTAACCATTTATTATGAAATAGAAAACAGAGTATACGACGTCCGTTGATTAATGAGATATGTTTTTATTATATGTGAATGTGATTGTTTCCATGCACTAGTGTAAGACTGTGAGCGACGTTGATCTCTAAATTTAGTCAGCCACACGCAACCTGTGAAAGTGATTTATTTGTTTTGGTCTGATCTGATGATTGTGAAATTGCTCAGTACTATTCTACGTGTTTACATGCATGCATTGGCTTATATGTTTACACACTCATATATTTACATCAGTATTAGGGTTTAGTTCTGAACTAATTTTTGGCATTTTGTTTCTAATTCCATGCCGTGGATCAGGGATCCAAGCATGACTTTTGAGTCCACCAAAAGGCCTTTTAGTAAATTCAAAAGTTATGATTTTGTATAACCATGCATGTTAACATATTTGTCCACTCCTACATATCATATGAATTGTTGCATATGCGCCATCACACATCAGAAGGATTGTTCTTTTTCTCTTTCCTCCAACCATTGCAAAAAAGTATGCACCTTTTGTCAACCATTTGGTTCATTGCTTGTTTATGAAAATATATGGATTAAAGTTGAATTTGGGATTTTTCTTGGCTTTGATACATTAACAAAATTGGACTTGAAATTTTCCAATTAGGGAGAAATCTTGCGGGATGGTAATATTACAGTTATAAAATGTGAGTAGCTGGTTAACTGATGGTGTATAATAGAATGAGCCGATTTACTGGCTACTCACATTTCACAACTATTTCGTAAGATTTCTTACATTTTAGAAAACCCCTTATATACTCACATTAAGCATAAAGTGGTGGCTTGTGTCCAACCAAAAGCCTTGAGCAGGAGGTGAACTTTTCTTTTGTTGTAATACAAAAGAGACATGATATCCGATGACATTACTACAAAATTACCTATAACTAGCGGTTCTAAAACCAAGAAAACATAATTTCTATCGGATATTAGGTACAAATCCGACATAAACTCATGTAATGTCGGATAACAGAACCGACACCATTGCTAGTGTCACGAAAAGATTTTTGATGTCGGTTAG
Source organism: Pyrus communis (assembly GCF_041283825.1). Lineage (NCBI taxonomy): Eukaryota > Viridiplantae > Streptophyta > Magnoliopsida > Rosales > Rosaceae > Pyrus > Pyrus communis. Next base: position 20,860,822 of record NC_142568.1, on the reverse strand, counting down.
TCCTCTTAATTCACCACGAAGAAGGAAAGCAATATAAAATAAAATAAAATAAAGGATAGTAGTGTCGCATAAAAATGACATTGAAACTCTCGTCGGATACCGGCCACATTAAAAAATGATAGTAGTGTCGGTCCTAACCGACACCACCTAACTATTTAATAAATAAAATAAACAACTATGCTGTCATCCATAACCGACACCATGCACCATTAATAAAAAAATAAATAAAAGTCTGTCTCAATTCCTCCTCCGTAGACGACTTCCACTACTGTTCCTGACCACCACTCAGTTCCTCCTCCTCCATTTCGTGCTGCCCGTCGATCAACATGACTTAATTAGACCCATTCAACTCACTCCCACCCCATGACTTAATTACATACCATTTCAAAATTCCTAATACATTTTCTATGGTTCGGGGTCTGAGTGCAGAAGGGTCGACATTGCTTAATCAGTTTGGTCCAAGAGTCCATTTCCATTTTTCTTTTACTGGAAACAGGCACATACATTAAGTCACTTTAGCTCAAAGTTCAAAAAAAAAAATTTCACCAGCAGATTCATAAATGTGCAGATGAGTTATTTATAGTGAAGGACAGCGAAATTTTATACCTTGCATGTAGTGGATATGAGCCTCACAACTCAGGTCCGTTTGCCCTTGATGCCTGCTGGAACTGAATATACAATGGGCTTGAAATACAGATATGGTAGATGAGATGCAAACTTCACAGATTCAATTTATTCAAGAATTGAACTGGGGTCTTTAGGGCTCTACAGATTACATATTCAAAGACAGAGACACATATCAAACTCAAGTTTTATACCTTTCAAAAATTATGGATCTACGATTTTCAGTGTCTTTGCTCTTTAGATCTAAAATGAACATGCATGAATTTTTCTATGAATTTTTGAATTGCTGATCTTACTAAACAAGAACATAAAATGGAGCTCAGTGGGTTATAACTTTAAATGACGGATCTAGAACGGAGACAACTTCGTAGTGGTTTTTCCTTGAAATGCGATTTGGGGTTGTACCAGTGGTTCCATCGTCTTTTTTTATTTTTTATTTTACAGGTCTCAGGTCCCTGCAAAAGAAACAACACAAGCATGAGGAGCTGAAGATTTTTTCTTGTATGGTATATTTCAATCTGTGAACCTGAGTGCATGAATTGGCAAGGGAGGGTGAGAAGTTTACCTCTGATTGCGTGGGCACCAAGATCAGTGCTGCTACCCTTCTGATGATGCAGTAAATCCATGGTTGCAAGGTCTTATGGGTTGATGATGAAAGATTAAGGTTTGGTTTGTATAAATGGAGGTCAGGGTTTGAGAAAATGTGGAGAGAGGAGCTGCAGTTTTAGGGTCTGCTTGGAAGAAGGGAGAGAGAAATGAGGGAGGTAAGCCTCTGGGCTTGAGGTGAAGACTTTTGAAAGAGGGAGACAACGATAGAACCGACATCTTATTTTTTGTCTAAAAAATGGCGGGAAATATCCCACCCAAAATTTTGTCACTTGAGATACATATTTAAAAAAATAAAAACACCAACCTGTCGGCTACAACTGACAGGAAGTTTTAAAATATTTAAAAATAATTTTTAGCGTCGGGTAGAAGCGACACAATTCTCTTTTTAACCAATACTAACTTTATGTTAGTTGAAAGAGACACGGTTTTCTGTTTATACGACACCACCATTTAAAAAGATAAAAAGCTATGTCGGTTATTGTAAGATCCCACATCGCTCAGGGGTGAGGATCTTGTAAGCCTTATATGTATATTCTCATCTCTACCTAGCATGAGGCTTTTTGGAAGCTCACTGGTTTCGAGTTCCGTAGGAACTCCGAAGTTAAGCGAGTTCGCGCCAAAGCAATCCCAAAATGGGTGACCCATCAAGAAGTTCTCGTGTGAGTTCCCATAAACAAAACACGTGAGGGCGTGGTCGGGGCCCAAAGCAGACAATATCGTACTACAGTGGAGTCGAGTCGGGGATGTGGTGAGGGGCCGGGGTGGGATGTGACAATCTGGTATCAGAGCCAATCCCTGGCCGAAAGTGTGCCGATGAGGACGTCGGGCCCTTAAGGGGGGTGGATTGTTAGATCCCACATCGCTCAGGGGTGAGGATCCTTTAAGCTTTATATGTATATTCCCATCTTTACCTACCATGAGGCCTTTTGGGGGCTCACTGGCTTCAGTTCTGTAAGAACTCCGAAGTTAAGCGAGTTTGCACGAGAGCAATCCTAAGATAGGTGACCCACTAGGAAATTCTCGTGTGAGTTCCCATAAACAAAATCGTGAGGGCGTGGTCGGGGGCCTAAAGCGAACAATATCGTGCTATGGTGGAGTCGAGCCCGGGATGTGGTGGGGGCTCGGACCGGAATGTGACAGTTATAAACGACATTAACAGTCTATGTCGGTTATAAGCGACATATAAAACCGATATCAACCATCGACACAATAAACCACTTTTGTAGTAGTATGAATTAAGTTATTAAAGGCGCATCAAGACACTACAAATGAGCTATTGATCACAATTAATCATTAGCAACTAAAAAGGGTGGTGATAGCCACACACCACTTTTTATCTCTCCCACATTTCTGTTAATTTATGTTTTATTATCATCTTCAATTTATTTGATCTAACGATTGAAAATTAAGAGTTGTGTGAAAACTAAAAAGAAATATGTGTATAACATCACCCTTAAAAAATTATGAAAGTTAATATAATATAGGTTAGCTAGTCTACATATCCATAAACGTCAAAAAAGAGGGAGAAGGATTATCTCCCCTCTTTTTCTCCCTTTTCTTCCTTCCCATCCTATTTGAACAGTCATGGTTAAGCCACATTAACATCTTATATTAATTTTATTTTTATAGAAAGAGAAAGACAAAATAAAGAGAATGAGAGGACGAAATGGAAAGGGATGGAAATAATATGGGAGAGAATAATAGTGCGAAAAAAAAAAAGCCCTAACAAAAAGTTAAAAACTGATTGGAAAGATATCGTTCGTATCCTGAAATTACAGGTTCATTTAATCATAACACTCATCTCAATTAGTATTTTTAAAGGAAATAATTAGACACCTTGTGCCCTACCCACGCCATATTATTCAATTTCAATAGAAGTGAGTAGGGTTTTATGATAGAGTTAGCTAGCATGGGTGGTTAGCTGGTACCACATGCTGAAATTCTAATAATATAGATATATAATGAACAGCACATATGAATCATACAATGGATGTGAACTGAAATCAAACAAGGACTAAAATTATTAGACGAGTCAAATTACTTATGTATATATAAAGGTTTGGTCTTTGAACTACTTTAAGCCTTGCTCTTTTAATTTAATCTCAAAGCGTTCAGAATCAAAGAATTAAGACTCCATAATTTAGTCATTAATTTTAAATGTAGGTTACTTTCTTTTCAATTAGAGCAATTATAAAAGATTAACTCCCCAAGACTATATTAAAATAATGACAAACATATAAAACGAATCGAACCAAATTGAATAAATATTGATAAATTAGGCGAGTCAAATTACACATAAAAACATTAATAGTGGTTCATAATACTGCATTGTTCAATACGCATACATCATATATGTGGGTTAGATGGTTGCATTGTGTCTAATTGTCCCTAGACCTGGCATTTTGGACCCGACCCGTTAATATTCGTATTTAGGTGGATGCTTAACGGGTGAACCTGTTAAATAACGGGTCATTTTGGGTCAACCTGTTAGACCTGTTAGACCTGTTAGCATCCGTTAGTTGATGATGTTTTAGTAATTTCAGTCAAGTCTTAACAACAAAAAATAAACTCTATGCAAAAAAAATAATAATAATAATTGTTAATGGATGAAACGGGTGACCTGTTAGCTTAACGGGTCGGATTGAACCTGACCCAAATCCAATAAACCCGACCCGTTTACAGGTCTAATTGTCCCTTCCAAGGGATTTGAGTTCTGAATATAAATCTTAATGACAAGTGAACACAAATAAAGATTGGAAGTTGATTAAACATTTGATACAAATAGTGGGACAGACCAATTGTAGATGTAAGTGAAGTTATTGATTGATTGCTTCATCCGATTACCCAAATGATTGAAATTTGCAGGGGCTCTAGATTTCCTCTCGTTTTCTTGATTAAATATCGATATTAATTATGTTCCAAACAACACATAAGAAAACTGCTAGGAAAAAACCCTTGACCTTTTTTACCATTCCATGTCCTCTTCATTGTTTGTTCTACTGCTGAAAATTTCATATCTCCATGAGTTATATGATTATATATATTAAGCACCATACAATCAAACTTAGAAGAAAATAACCAAACAAGAGTGAGAATGGGTAAAAAACAATATCAACGAATAAGTGAATAAGTAGTGGCGGGAGACAATGTGCTCTACAATCGGATATATATTCTCTTGTATTTATGTGACACATGATAAATGTTGTCGATACAAAAAAATTTATTATGATGACACTGTAAATTATTCTATGAAATTATTGAATTATGTTTAACAACAAACGTTGAGACGAAGGCACACAAGATGCCCCTTGAGGGTAGCTAGCACTAACGAGTAAAAATTAAGAAACAAAAAATAGAACGAAGAAATAAGTGAACAAGTAGCGTGAGAGATATATGGTGCAGAAGATATATCTTTTTGGATAGAATGTGCTCCAATACCAAAAGATATATTCTCTTATCTGCAACACTCATTACGTGACATGTGATGAGTGTTGTAGACACAAGAGGATATATTCCAGCTACATAATAGATTATCTTGTGAAATTGTTAAACAATGTTAAAACAACAAATGCCAAGACGAATGCACACATGGCGAGAGTAGCTAACATTAACGGGTGGTTAGTTTACATGACAGAATTTTTTTTTTCTAACAAAGTGAGTAATTTGTTACTAGTACCACTACTACCACAAGGAGAATCGATAAATGGTTTATTGGGCTTCACCAATATTAAAGCCCATTGAAGAGCTAAAGACAACAACAAACGAGGATATTTATGTTGGGCCTTAGAAAAATGGATCTCCTTTACGGGTCAACAATAAAGACGATAAACGCACCGTTTTATCCCTCTCTCTCTCCCCTGTCTCTCTCTGTTTCCCTCCCAAAAGACGAAGCATTTCAAATCTCTCTCTCTCTCTCTCTCTCTCTCTCTCATGGACTTCACTACAGGTACTCAGAGAAAACCCTAATTTCTTCCTTCAATTTTTCTCCATTTCCCTAGTCAATTTCCATTACTAAAGCAATACATTTCAGGTGATGCAGTCGCCGATCGAGAGAAACAAGGTGAAGCGATTTATCGGAGAAGAAAGCCCCCAAAACCACTTCCAGATTTAGAGCCCTCGTAAGTTCAAATCCAATCTCTTTTGGTTTTCGAAATTGAAAAGTTTCTAAATTTGTGCTCTTAATGTGTTTGTGATGTTGTCTGATCACAGAAAGCAGGCGTGTTCGACTCGCTATGTGGGAGGAAGGGCGAGTGTGGCATCTGATGCTGCCGTCGGAGCTCTGGTCAGGAAAACCAGTTGGTCTCGATCCCTTTCGACAAGGTTCGTTTCGAATTCCCCACCTTCTCTCTTCGATTCTCGGCTCAATTCTCTGGTTCGATTCATCCTGGATTGCAATTGAACTTCTTGTGTGTATTGTCTTTGAATTTTGAGCTATTGGGTTTGTGTGTATTATGCATTTATGGTTATCTAGTTTCGATTTGAATGTTTCTGGTATTTGAGACTCTAGCCATCTTTTACAGAATGTTGATACACCGGTTATCTGGTATTTTGGGCTCAAGACCTTTGTGACAGAAAGTGATCAATGGCTGTTAATTGGCCACATCACCCAAGGCTTGGTGGGTTGATTTTAGCCACTTGTTTTGTGGCTTCCATCACACAGTTTCTACTGTTACTCTGGTACTTGAGATTTTGTGTACGAGGGGTCATCTCTCTTCGTTGTTCGTTGCACAGCAGCTCCACTTTTCGGTTGGTTCTCCTCTTTGGTCCGTTCTGTTTGCTAGTATCGATTGCTATGTAATAGCTCTCTTTTGATCACTTTTCTGTATCTGCCTGTGAGCAAGAATCTGAGCATTGTTCTTGGGTCATCTGTGTGAGAGTGGATTTGGGACCTTAGAGGAATTTCTTCGCGGTCTTAGAACTGGTTCCTTGCTTTATTGGGTGACATACCTTTTCTTTTGCTTTTGGGTTATGTGATTTGGGGTTGCTTAGTATGTGGTTAGTGGTGATAGGATGTCTTGGCTGGCACCCATTTGCTGGATTTCTAACAAGCTTGTAACTTTTTCTTAAGTAATATAACTACTATTTCATCCCAGATTTTGATTTAGTTTTTCCATTTTTTTTTTTTTTTTTTTTGTGCATGGTAGAGGGAGGACAAGTATTGCTGTTGGTGCTTTCTTTGAATATCATCCTCCACAGAAGGAGCCCAAAAGAAGAGGAAAAAGAAAGGGAAAGGCTCCTCTTCCCAAAGTATTGACTCTTTTACTCTTAAAGAAAATTTGTGATTTAGTATTACATGCTGTTGTTGGTACTGCAATGCCTCAATTGTATCTACTCTATCAGTGCATTTTCACGTTGATTTGTTTATGCTGTTTTTAATGTTTCGAATGTCTAGGGAAAATACAAATTCGAAGAGGAGAAGGTGTACTTTCAAGAGGTTGATGCCTTTGATTTGTTGGTGGAGAGCCCCTCTCCCAAACCTACTACATGGGTTGCCGGCAACCCAGCAGATGATGCTGCATTACCCAAATTGTGCTCACCATTACATAAATGGTTATTCAAGAAGTTCAATTTCACATTTGTCCCTTCTAGAACATTGTCTAAGATACTGCAAACTTCTGCCATTCGGCCTATGCCTTTGGAAACTGTTGGTGGTAGGAATTTCACATCTTCAAGTTTGAAAACCCCACAAAACTATACTAAATTCAGTTGTCGCTTGCCCTGTACCCAAAGCATTTTGGACTTCAGTTTGGTTGAATTTAGTGTGCGAGAGAGTGGAAGCAAAGAATCAATGGCCGATGCAGGCAATGATGGTTGTGAAGATATAGAAGCTTCTGTAAAGAAACTCTCTCTAGCATCATCTTCATCCGATAGTGAACAGTTAGATCCCTTTGGTGCCCTGTTAAGATTATGTGGCCAGTTGGCTCCCTTAAAATTTGGGGACGTGTTCTCTACATACTGGTAAGTTCCTTAATTGGAATCTGTATGCATTTACAAGTTGAATTTTTGTTAATAATGTTTAATTTGATCCTGCTTTCATAAGTTGACAAAAGATGATCATTTCTTGAAACAGTGACCTAGAAAAAATTAACAAAATTGGTGAAGGAACATTTGGAGAAGCTTTCATGGCTGGTAGCTATGTTTGCAAAATAGTCCCAATTGATGGCAACTTACTTGTGAACGGGGAAGTGCAAAAGGTACTTAGTTCAATAATATGCCTTCTAGTGAAGGGATTTGTCGCTTAGTTGAATGATACTGTAATGTGGTTACTGTGCTCCAGACATCTAAAGAAATGCTAGAAGAGGTTATCCTTTCCCGCACACTTAACTGCTTAAAAGGGCATGATAGTAATGCTGCAAACGCTTGCACCACATTTATCGGAACAATAGAGTACGTATTTACTTCAAAATTCTCTCTTTCCACAACTGCTTAATACTTCATAGAATTGATATTAAGCAGTAATCTCGATTTGGTTAGTTTGCATGTCAGGGTTAGAAACTGAGAACATATACTTCTTTTGAAACGACAAACATAGGAACACGTTGAACACTACAATTTGGTTTGAAATTTTGAAATGTATGTTATTAGATTACTTCAATGATCCATCAGTTGCAAGGTTTTTATTTTGTTGTCTTTCTGAGATCTAAATCCCCTACAGTTTGAGAGTGTGCCAAGGTTCTTACGATGCTGCCTTGATCAAGGCATGGGAGGATTGGGATGAAAAGTGTGGTTCAGAAAACGATCACCCCAAGGCATTTCCAGATAACCAGGTTTTTCCTTCACTACTTTGATTTGTCTAATATCTACAATCTCTTCACTTCCAGTTCCTACATATGCCGCACACATGTCATGTAAACATGATTATCTAATCAAAAGATTCCATTTTGGTATAATCGATAAGTCGTCCGAGTAATTTTTCATAAGTTTTAGTGATCTTCTTGAGTAAAAATAATTTTTGTATTATGAGGTTAATGTTACTTACGTAGGGGTTTATATTGCAACTCACAATTTTGCGTACAGTGCTATGTTGTGTTTGTTTTAGATAATGGGGGCGAAGATCTTGAAAGCTTTGTGCTTATGAACACTGATGAAGCACGGAGTTTATTGGTCCAGGTAAATTATATGTTAAAACAGGATTCTAGAGGTGATTCCTGAAGCTTTGATTTGTTATTAAATGATTGCATTTACCGTTCCAGGTTACAGCTTCCCTTGCCGTGGCTGAAGCTGCATATGAGTTTGAACACCGTGATCTTCACTGGTATGGTTATTTTTTGTGTCTATACTCTATCATAGTGACACTGGAATTGCTGACTGCGGAATATGCATGTGCTGCAGGGGAAACATCCTTCTAAGTCGGAATGATTCTGTTACAATCCAGTTGACTCTTGAGAGAAAACAGATGTTTATTCAAACATTTGGATTGGTGGTATCGATAATAGATTTCAGTCTTTCAAGAATCAGTAATGGTAAATTATTCGATTACTATATAATGTGTTTGATACGGTAGAGGATACATTTACTGTTGGTGTAACATGCTTAACAAACATCAAATATGCGTAGGTGAAGACGTACTCTTTCTAGACCTATCTTCAGATCCTGAACTCTTTAAAGGTCCAAAGGGTGATAGACAAGTAAGGATTGAAACTAAAGTTGCATCAGTAAATATATCTTTTCTTGTATAAAATAATTGATCGTTAATCATTTGCAGTCAGAGACATACCGGAAGATGAAGGAGGTAACAAATGACTGCTGGGAGGGAAGGTATGGTTGATATAGCAGCAAGAACATGGTGCAAATTGAAAAGCGAATTATATTTTGAAATCCGCATGAATATCTTCTTGTGAAGATTGAAATTTGAAAATTCTGTTCTAAAAAGAAACAAAATCATACCATGGAAAGCGGAGAACCACATTTGATCTTCAAAATGTTCTGTAATTTTGACAGACTGATACCTGAGGTAAGAAAACTCGTTTGCTTAAGCGTTTTACTAGTGCTGAATCATTGTTAATTGGCTTTTTACAGCTTCCCCAGAACAAATGTACTGTGGTTGATATACCTCGTGGATATATTACTGCTAAAGAAATCATTTGTAAGTTTCTCTCAATCACTTTCAGGAAACTTCTTACCACTATAGTCAATTTATGTCGTTCCAAAAAACTATGTATCCTGAAAAGAAATGACTTCGGTTTGAATGATTTATCCTGTGACAGGAACGTTCATCAAAGGACGAGAGAGACCTGCGCTCGTTGAAGAAGCGTCTTGACCAGTGTCAGTCAGCCAGAGAAGCACTTCTTGATCCCTCTTTCAGTGATTTGTTTGTTGATCCTCCTGGCATTTAAGTTACAATTAGGAATGACAAGATGCTGTAGTTTAGATTAGAAACTGAATGTTTATGCTTCTAGTGAGTAGAAATGTTGTGAATATGTAGTGAAGCTGTAGGGTTCAGAAAAGAGTAATGCTATAGTTTTTGCAGATGTGGGCGTAGCCGCATTATTTAGAGCGGATGTGCTCCGTTTTGCACCTGAGTTCGAATCGCTCACTTTGTGGTTTAGATTGAATTAAATGTAGAACACCTTCCTTTCAAATTGTGATTGTATTGAGCCAACTTTATGAGCAAACAGACAAGCCCACGAAGCAAATATTCTATATAAACTCCTTTTCCCCTTGAAATCAACACAGGTGTGATTGTATGACTCTCTCTCTCTCCCTGCTTTCGGCTGATGATCGAGTCAAAGAAGCTGCTTTTTGATTCACTACTTTTGAGAATTTAAGTGCTGCCAAGAGAAGCACAATAGAGTATTCCACATGGGTGTTTGTCCCCACTCAGATTGCATATCCATCTTAAATCCGTAGAAAGATGGTGGCTTTAATGGCATATGTTGAATTCAAAACCCTAATTAGCAGCAGCAGAATCATCATGTCATAAAGGCTGTGGCCACTTTTTTACGCTGTACTACTTCGTATGTGTTCTTTAGTTAGTTTTTTTTTTTTTTTATTCAAAATAATCTTTGAGATTGACATAACTCTTTATTTTGATATTTGATAATGAAAATCGATAGACGTGATTCCTAAATTTGTCTACTGTAATACGTCACAATGATCCAAGTAATTTATCATAATGGTCACTTTAGGTATTGTGGTTTAATTATGTAACAAATTTTAGAGCAAATATTTGATTTTTCGTCATTTTTGTAAAGCTTAATGGTCCACGTCTGCCTTTTGCTATAAATGTTTCCGAGTTTTTACAAAGAGTAAATGATAGCAATTGTTTCTCAATTTTAATTAAATTGAAGCAATAATCCTTCAACTAAAAATCCATTACTATTAGTTCCTTAACTTATCAAAACGTGTAGCTATGGTCATTTTCGTCAACTCATGGATTATTGCTCCAATTGGGTTAAAGTTGAGAGAGCATTCCTCCAGTTAGATTAAAGTTGAGGAACTATTGATACAATTTTTCTTATTTGATTTTCTATATTTGCCTCTTGATTCAGCCTCATGTGCATGATACGTAACTCATTTTAACAAAAGTTCTAACAAAGTTGATGAAAATGACTATAGCTACACGTTTTGATGAGATGAGGATCATTGGTAATGGATTTTTAGTTGAAAAATCATTGCTCCAATTCCAATTAAGTGAAAATTGATGAACCATTGCTATAATTACTCTTTTACGAAAGCAGTCTAATTGTCATTAGGGCAAGCTGTTTGACAAGAGTTATGTGAAATGATTGATTAAGGTGCGTGCTTGGACTACATTTTGCCACCGATTGGAAAATTACCTACTTACCTAGACCCACCAGGCGCAAGGTAAATATAACGACCAGGGCTTTTTTTTTGTGACTTTTAATCTAATTCTATGCAGTGCAGTGCATGACCAATAAAAATAAAATCTTTGCAGTGCGTTCTTGTGTCTCTATCGTGCATTTGAGAGTATGGTACTCTGCTTCTTCTTGGTAACTTTCACTTACCATGAACATGCTGTTACAGGCACAACTAGAATTGTGGTCCTGTTGCACCAAACCATACACATTTCTTGACGTCTTGATGTGGAACCGTTAAGTTCTCTGCTAAGAGAAATTCTATTATGTAACCAGTGGTGGATCCAGAAATTAATATTAGGAGGGTCACAAATTTTTTTTTACCAAAAATAACAAGCATATCGTCATTTCATCGAGTCTTGGTAGGCCTGAAGTCATTTGGAAATGCATATTGCACACCTGTTAATGTATGCAAGGGGCAGCACCCAAGGTATCTATGGACATTCATCAAGTCTTGGTAGGCCTGAAGTCAGTTAGAGGGCATGTATGAAGCCAACTCTAATCTTTAAAGGGGTAGCACCTAAGGTATCTATGGACATTCACTAAAGTTCAGAGGGTCAGCACTCAAGATATCAATGGACGTTAACCAAAGCTCGGAAGGTCAGCTGATCCCCCTGCCCCTCGATGCATCCGCCGCTGCATGTAACCGGTGATTTATCACATATTTTTATGATGCGAGAGATAAACAGAGACTTGTGAACTACGACTCCACCCAAGATTTTGGTCTACGGCATGCTCTCTAAACAAATACAATATCACATACAAGAAAGCCACAAACGCTTATCCGAGAAGAAAATGCCAACACCTAAAAGTGGATTTCTATGCCTAATCTCCGGAAGACTTTATTTATGCATTAATTTTTTGTTGTTTAATTTAATTTATGGGTTTCACTTATCAAAGCACAAAAGCTACTTTAACATGATCCAATCAAAACAAATCTAAATTCTTTTACATTCCTTTAGTATAGGCCAGATGTTCATGCTGATCTAGTATGAGTGTTTCCTTTAATTCATAAAATCACATCTTTCAAATTTAGGGACAAATTCCAGACCTGAATTTCACACAGCAAATCCTGAGTTCGATTTATGGTGCTAATGAATTACATGATGGCAATCAAGGGGAGGCTCTAATGCCTTCTATGAGTCTTCACAGGCCCTGAAAAAGTAGATTGTCACGACAAAACCACTCTAGTCTCCTTTTTGAAAGGAAAAAAAAAAAAAAAAGACAATATCAACATGTTGATACTTTTATTCAGGTCATACCAAGACAATTTGGGATTATTTGTTGTTAACATAATGAGACAATAACGAGATAAAATCAATAGAGTGAGACCACTTACTAACACTAATAAAATGTTATTTGATAAGAAAAAGGGTAAACTGCTATTTGACCCCTTGAACTATTATTCCAGTTGAAATTAACCTCTTGAACTATTTTTTTGGTAAATTAACCCCTAAACTATTTGAAATTAGCCAATTAACCCCTTGTTGGTAGATTTCATCCACTATTTCATCAAATTCAAGGGCAAATTAGTCTTTCCATCTTCAATTCTTACTTGTCAACTATAACCACCAATAAATTTATGACATATGAACACAAAATAATGTCTAATGACAATGTGAAATAGTCCTTTATGTAAACGTTCGGGTTTTTTATGTTTTCTTATTATGATATATGTTTTACACATTATTTTGTGTTCATGTGTCATAATTTTAATGGTAGTTATCATTGACAAGTAAGAATTGATAATAAAATGACTAATTTACCCTTGAATTTGACGGAATGGTGGACGGAATCTAACGGCAAGGGGTTAATTAATTGATTTAAATAATTCAAAAGGTTAATTTACCAAAAAAATAATTTAGGGAGTCAATTTCAACTGGAGAAATAGTTAAAGGGTTAAACCGCATTTTACCCTAAGAAAAATGATTTTTACACATCTATTCTCTTCCCCCGTAAACCTCTTTATTCTTATGTCCCTTTTTTTTTCTTTGATTTTATTCAATTTAAAGATCATAAATAAACGGGGAAGTGCATGAAGAGAAAACACTTTGCGGAAATCATTTCTTTATTAGTAACACTGCCGACAGCCTTAATCATCATGGTGATCTTAATTAATCTTATTACTTTTTAGCGCCAACTTTAAATCTTCATCGGCTCCTCATCTCTCTCTTTAGGAAAGATAAAGAAGCACAAAAGCATCATGGTTTGATTCTTTCCAATGTTTCTCATGAACCTTAGTCACAAAGCAAACTTATTTTCTTCATCATTCGACTCATTTTTGTCACTTTTTCTTTTTTGCCACCTTTGTGTTCATACACTTTGCGCTCTCCACTGGTTTAAATTCACTCCATTTCTACGTGCAATGTTATTAAAAGCATCCCCATTCCCCGTTGCTCGTTAGCGCTTTCAGTAAGGACGCTTATGAATCGCATTTAAAATCCGGCTTAGTCTTTCCTTGGAATCCCAGAAACACCTCACAAAATCATGGCCAATGCAGCTTCCAAGTGCCTATTCTTGTTCTTCCTCTCTCTCCTCTTTTTCTGTTCATCAGGTAAGTAATAAGTTTTTACTTTTTGACACGTTAGTTATTTTGTTGAATCATTTCTTCGGACTGGGGAACATTGTGTACACACTTACTCGAAACGTCACCTATGTCAGATTCCATTTCGATGAACACACTGATCAATTTGAAGTTGGATATGCATTTTTCATTTTCTGATCGGTTCTTGTTTATATAAATTTGGGTTATAACTGGTTACAGCTAGAACTATCAGTTAAAGTAATTTAAAGTTTCTGTCATTTTTTTCCTTTTTTTTTTTTTTTTTTTCACATCCAACAGGAACCCTGGTGGGTTTCTCATATCATGCAAGTGGAAACACTGCAGTTTCATCACCTGGAAGGACATTATCATTCCTGAAGCAAAACAAGATCAACCCGTCTCAGATTCGAGTCTCTGTCGAAGATCCTAGGGTTTTAAGTACTCTGTCCAAAAACGGTGTAGCTGTTGATCTCTACTTGAATGAGAGGCAGGTCGAAAACATAATCAGCTCCGAATCTTCCTCAAAATCATGGTTGAAAACGCACATAATGCCTTTTATCTCGCAAGTAGACATCAAAAGCATCGTAGCAATTAGTGGCAATGATGATACAAGAAAATCTAGTCTGCCTAGGGTTTTATCCAGCCTTAAAACCCTACACTCTATCCTCACTAGTCTTCCTTTCGACCGAAGAATTAAGGTGTCAGTAGCATTTTCTTTGTCATTTCTTGAGAATTTGAGAAGAGGAAATGAAAGAGACCTGCATAGTATCTGTAGTTTTATCAATGAAGTGAGATCCGTCGTTATAGAAGCAAACATCGACAAAGAATTGAGCATGGGCGACAAATTTGTTCGGTCATTGATCGAAAAAGCCGGCCTTGCTCATTCCGTTCTGACTTGTAGTGATGTCCCAATGGTTTTGACAATCAAAAGTCCAGCAGTTCCCAATACAACTGAAGTGGCTCAATTCACCGACAAGGTTTCAAAAGCTTTAGAAAACGAAACTCAGATTGCAAGTAGGTTAGTAGGGTTATATGCAGAAGTAGATTGCATGGATCCGGAAGATTTTGCACAGAAAGAGCTCAAAAGAGAAGAGGAACAGATATTTCCTTCTTCCAGCAGAAAAATCCTAAGCGATCTCCACCCGAAAACAACTTCACATGATGCATATGGCTCACCAACAATCTTCCCTACAAATTCAACACCACCACTACCCACAAATTCTCCATACAACTCCCCAAACAATGTCACTGTCCCAGCTACAAACCCGGTAACAATAACTCCAGCTAACCCTGCCACCCCCGTGGAAGTTTCCTCCTCCACACCTCCTCCCTCAAACCCTGTGAGTCCACCATTGCCAGTTACCACAACTCCACCAACTACTAACCCTGCGACAACTTACCCACCGCCACCTGGAGGTGTTCCCTCAACAACACCACCCGTCACGAATCCGGTCACACCTCCCGCAACTTCTAATGCTCCTGCAGTTCCAGGGCAGAGCTGGTGTGTGGCAAAGAGTGGAGCACCACAAGCAGCACTTCAGGCAGCTTTGGATTATGCGTGTGGAATGGGAGGCATAGATTGCTCACAGATCCAGCAGGGTGGGAGCTGTTACGATCCAAATTCTCTACAGAATCATGCCTCTTATGCATTCAACAGCTACTATCAGAAGCATCCTGTGTCAACTAGCTGTGACTTTGGTGGGGTTGCCACAATAGTTTCTGCTAATCCAAGTAAGAAAAATATTTCATTCATCAGTACTTTTTGTTTCTTCCATATGATTTATACTATACATCAACTGAAGGCTGGTTGGAGATTTTGTTTAGGAGAGGGTTTTCCAATGCCGGGCATCCAAGCGGTACTCCGCATGTCATATTACAAGTGGAGGAATGATATATTTTCTCGTGTCCATCCACTTGAATTATGACATGTGAGGTACCTGTTTGAATACCGGCACTTAGAATTTTTTTTCTCCTTGTTTATAATGTGGTTCCACGATTGAGAATCGCTTTTAAGTTTTTTGTGCCAAACATAGTAAGATTCGGTTTTGGTTATCAAAAGCAAGCTCAAAGAGGACTTAGACTTTGGGTTAGGCTAATTGGTCTAGGCACTGTGTCCGATCTCTTGCACCCTAGTTCGAATTTCCCTCCTGCAGCTTAGTGTAGTTTAGAATATGTACATCTGAGACTAATGTAATTTTTGAACAGGCACTGGTTCCTGCATTTATGCATCATCATCATCATCATCATCATCCTCAACCCCAACAACACCAACTTCGAATCAGACAACAACGAATCCACCACCACCATCAACAATTCCACCACCACCATCGACAATTTCACCACCAACATCACCAACTCCGAATCAGACAACTACGAATCCACCACCACCATCAAAAATTCCACCACCAACATCGAAAATTCCACCACCAACGTCAACAACTCCACCACCAACACCAACTCGTAATCAGACAACAACCAATCCACCGCCAACGTCAACAACTCCACCACCAACGTCAACTCCACCGCCAGCAATCACATCATTTCCACCACCAGGGGAAGGTGTATTAGGGTATGTATAGTGTCGTATCTCATGACTTTCATACTCCAACTACATTTCCAAGTCTATCACTAATATCACCTCTACTTGCAGCTTTGGTACTCCGCCTTCGGGTTTGAACTCAAGCAACCCGGCTCCTTCAGGAACCATGCCAGAATTTGAGCCCGACAGCCGTCCCGGTTTCAACACATCAATATCCACTTCAGCAAGCTTGCAACCGTCTTTTGGTTGCATCCTTTTCGGAACAGCCTTGGTTACAAGAAATATTTTTCTCAACATGTGAAAATGGAATTTCTCCATGTAACTCAATGAGTGATCAGATTCGTCATAAACTCGTTTTCTCATCATAATCGCGGTTGTACGTAACTACATATGCATGAAACGACGGTAGAGGACGCATGGTAGGTACTGTCTTGCATTAGGTTGGGGATGCAGAGATGGTTCTGGGTGAAGTGGAGGTAAGCTTTTCGATGTCTAAACCCGGTCTGCTATAGAAACAACAATTTTACTCTTGAGGTGGAGAGTTGCAATAGAGATTTGTGATCTTGTATATCTTTTAGTTGGGTATTCTAGTTCTGTGTACTGAGTTGTTACTAATAGAATTGAAGTTAGATTGCTTCATATATTTAGTAAACTAGCGCGGGAAATTCTGCTATTCATCGAAGTAAATTTCACTCATTTACCTGAATCTTGATCGTAACATCACAGAAAGCTCTGAAGTTTTCGCCTCAAAGATGAATTAAGTGAGAGGGCAGCAACCAAACTGCTACGAACTTCAGAGCACCTGTTGGACTTAGAAGATGAGGAAAACTTGAGGTATTAAAATTCACAGAACCTACCTGCAAATTCGATATTCATACGCTAATGTGGTTTTAACGAGAACAACAACATTGCATTATCTGCTAATGCTACGTAACGAGAACCTCTACAACTGTGGCCTGTGCAGCTACTCCTAATTCTTTGACTAAAACTAAAGTTTCATGCTGTTTATACACAACACTCGACAGTACAATGATTTCATCGCTTTGAGAACACCACCAAGATCAACATGGACATAGACATCATGATTTTAAAACCGGAGGTTTCCCAAAAGTTTTGTCTTTCAGCAGCTGCAGCTCCACAGCCACCCTGCTGTAACTGATCTCTGAGCTCTTTCAGAGCCTTGTCTCTCCGCTCACCCATCTGTCGCAATGAATATGTTTCCAAGGTCATGTTAGTCCCAAATATAATGGCAAGAACAATTTAGCTAGGACTGAGAATTTTATTTTAAGTTGACAAAAACAGTGAAAAGAAAACTAACGATTACCCTTTGCAGCTTTCGTGTTTGAGCACGAGCTTCCTGTAGACAAAACTCTAATTTCAAGACCCTCTTTTTCAGTTCCTGATCAACTCGTCGTTGTTTCTCCAACTGTCCAGAAAATTGTTGAACTTCATTACAGATCTATTAACGAGGACCTTATAAAAAAACTGGAGGAAAAGAAAGCACGTGATGGATGTACCTGTGATTCAAACTCCTTAGTTTTGAGCTTCCAATGAGCAGACATTACCCTGATTTCATCTTTCAGTTTTGCTATTTCTTCATCCTTCACAACTAAAAGCTTATTGATCTTCTCAATATTCTTTGGAGATACCTCATCCAATATTTTCCGCAGCTCACAGTCCTTGTTCAACCCCGCTTTTGCGACAGCTTGCATAATGTCATTCTCCATTCTCAAAACTTCATCTTTCAGTTGCTTCTGGGAACACTCTCTAGCCTTAAGATCCTTCTGCAGATTATCTAATTGCTCTCCTAGCCTAATTACACGATCATCTTGCTCTTTTAACGAGCAGTTCTTTTCATCTAATTCCTTCAAAAGTGCTAAACACTGAAGCTGCGCCGATTGAGCTGATGCAGCACTAATATCCGCAGTTGCTTGAGTGGCTGAAAGTTGTGATCTCAGACCATCCAATTCGGTGAGGTACTGCATTCCATTAATAACATTATAGTCAGGGAAATGTGTGCACCAATAAAGTTCACAACCTTAACTACTGAAAACTATGATATGAAAGTAGTTATCTTGGTAGCTTATAAATTGATGCACTGTTCGGAGACAATAGCCAAGGGATGTTCCAAAATACAAATATGTCGGCTATCGGTTACACAATCATCAAGGTAAACTCATAAATTTACAAAATCCAACTATTTTCCAAATCTGTTTGACAAAGCTCTTTATAGCTAATAAATATGGGAGGTTTAACAAGACACTCCCGGTACTGTTCACTTTTAATGAAAAACCACATTTATACCTTTCCCTGGTACTATTCACTATACCTTTAAAAAGGGCTTTTCATTAAAAGGGAAGTTTTTTTGGACTTTTTGTTAGTTTTCCTAATAAATAATGGTGACAAGCCGACTCAAAACTTCACAATACGAAGACATGCAAAACAAGCTTCAAACTAACAGTTATTTACTTGAGTTATTTAACTTCCACACGTCTTAGGTTGGTACTCTCTACTTCTTAATGTCTAGTTATACATAAAAAGTATGTTATACCTCAGTCAGAAATTAACTAAATAAAGTTGAATTTGGATTTCTGCTTTCAGGACAACAGTTACATGTTATGTCGATGTGTTCTGTTTATAAATGCAAGTACTATGCGCCAGCCTACATGTATATATGCAGAGACTACAAAAATAAATTAGCCAATTTACTAATTAGTTACTAAACGCAATTGTAATGATTTTACGCAGGCTGAATTATTTAACGTGTTGATATGGAAACTGAAACTAATTTGGCTTCTTTGAATTTGAACTTATTAAGACTTCGTCCATTTACAAGGCAAAAATAAAAGACGCTGTGTGTGCGTGAGTGTTATGGGAAGTAGATGCTTATGAGCACAATTTTAATCCCATTGGTTTCTCATTTGTAATGTATCACCGAAGGGAAAACAAATGCAGGCTTATACTGGAAAACAGTAAGCAAGCCAGCTAGAGAAAACTAAAATCTAAAAACGAAATGGCCACCATACATGCTATAAACAAACCATAAGTTTGTACAGTTCAGAAAAGTAAATTATTAGGAGGGCGAACAACCGTTAGTCCTATATTCTAACACTCCCTCACTTTCCTAGCATACTAAGAAAACCTACTTGAATTGTTAAAGCTACCAAGAAAGGGGAAGCAAATTATACAAAAACATAAAGCCAAGGTCACCTTTTCTCCAATGGGCTCCGCCAAAAACAAAGAGGCAAAGCCAAAAGGCATCCTCAACAAGTCCGGCTTATTTGACAACTTCAAAACAATAAGATGCAATGCAAACAAAAATAATCAACTCGGGATAGAAAATCTAACCACCTTAATTAGTCAATCATGTCATTAATTAGCCAAGCAATTAAAAAACTAAATGCAAAGTTATACATAATCAAGAAGCAGGAAGCGAGTGGAACCTTCTCGGCCGCAGATGCTGAGACCTCAAGCTGCTGATTTCTCTGTTCCAATCTCTTCTGCATTATGCTAATGTCCTCTTCCAAGTGTTTGGCTTTTGTCTCTGCTTCCTGTAATTAGTACAAACAAACCCAAATGACCCCACAATTAAAAAACTCCTAAAGAAAAAGAGAAATGATTTCCGCGCTTAAAGTGCTTTCTGAAAACGCTTTTAGAGAAAACACTTTCTGCAAGAAGCACCAGTTATGTGCTTCTTCCAGGAAGCATTTAAGTGTTTTTCATAATTTATTTGCATTTTTCGTAATGATTGATTCCAAAAACATTTTCATCAAAAACGCTTTCATTTTAAAAGAACATCCAAACAAACTCTAAATGATTTCAAGGCTAAAACCATGTCATATAAAACACAAAAAGAATATTGAAATTAACAACCACCACATGCCTGTCTTGTGAGGGTTTCTTTAACAAATGATTGCTCCTGAGACGCTAACCGGCTCCGAACATCTTTCAACTCCGATGCCAACGACACCACATTCCGGCGAAAACTCTGCTTCCTCTCATTCAAATCTTTCAGCAACGGATCAAAATCGTGGACTGACATCGGTGACAGTGATGAGGAAGATGAGGAAGGTGAGCACGGCCTTGATTTCTCCGAAATTGACATCGTAAATTCGAAATCTCTTCAGCTCACGTCAGATTAACGGTGAAGATCCGTGTTGCTTGAAGGACAGAAGATCAGAGGTTTAAAGTCTTTGCAGTGAAAGAAGCTTATCCTCTTCATAGCTGCACGTGAAGAAGTCGTTGTGCATTAAATTTTTATGGCCTCCATGAAATTTAAATTTAAAAAAAAAAATTGAATAAAATAAAAGAAGTTGTAGCTTTGAAAGAATGGTTTCACGGATTTAACCTCAAAAAAACTGAAAATATAATTAAAATTAATAATTCAGAAAGTTCTACAAGCATCGTTTACTTGAGAAAATCCAGTCCAAGAAAACTGCACATATTTTTCTAAAAAAACAAATAATCATGCAAATAAAACACCTCCTCTCACTATCAACCAAATTAATCATGCAAAAGATGTGTCAACTTCAACTAATAAATATCATTGAATTTAAGAGAGAGAAAGAGAGGGGGGGAGAAGGAGGGAGAGAGACAGAGAGAGAGAGAGAAGGAGGCATCAACTGGGTATACTGAATTTAGAGAAATCTGACCTCAAAGTCTCCAATTTGAATACCTTCATCTCTAAATTTCTTCAGAAAAAAAAATTAAATTTATTTATTAAAAAATGAACCCAACACTCAAAAGGTAGAAGCAAATTTAAATTTATGGCTGACCCACAAATTCAATTTCCCCAAAAAAATCAACTTTAAATAAAAACAGTGAAAAAGTTCTAATCTTTTTATAATTAACTAATAATTTGACTACTTCCTAACCTCTGCATGCAAATGGATCCCCAAAAACATCCTAAAAATCCCAAAAAACAGATCCAACAATCTCAGCAAAATATCAACAACACCAACATAAGACCACAAAGAACATGTTTTTCTAGAGCGAGACACAGAGAGACACAGAGAGAGAGATACCAGGTGGTGAGCCAGACCAATTTCGAGTGAAGAGAGCTGCTGAGTCAAAAACCCACTTGGAAATCTCTGTTTTTTATCCAAACAAATGACAGAAAGACAGAGAGACAAGACCTGAGTGCTCTGTTACATCCGATGAACAGAGAAGGTAGATGTAGATCCAACGGATGGTCACGATTCAGTTCTCTTATACCATCCGACGGTTGTAATGGAAGCCTAATTAGGCACCAATAATCCCGCAATATTAGGGTTGCTTAATTACACTTTTTTTTGTCTTTATCCAGCGGGAGTTGCTGCGTTTTGAGCGAAAGGACAGAGGCTGATTTGGTTAAGAGTGTCCGAACCTCGGGTTCGTAAATATGACGATTCCCGAAGCCATCGCTTGGTCCTCGTAGGTTTTGAGTTTTGACGCACTGCGCGGCAAATCCAAATTTTCGCCACGGCGAATGGGTTCTCGCCACGTGGGGGAATCTAGGAACCCTTTCGGATCTTGCTGTTTGTTTTAAATAATGATGGGCTCGGTTCGGATTGCGGCCCATGCTATTGTGGGCTCTATGTCGACTTGTAGGTTGAACAGTCGAAAATTAAAAAGTGTGTGAAAAATAAAAAAATATGCATAGATAGTACTATATTTTATTTAATTTTTAATCAATACAGTTCACTAACATTTGCCTGATAGCTAGGGTGTTACCGTGTTATGTCCGAGGTTCAGAATCGCTTTCTTTCTTTAGTGTGATTTAGAGTAGGATATCGCTTGTATTTTAAAACATGAAGCCAATCTTATATTTATGGTAGTCAATTCGTTTTTGCAATTTAATTTAATTTTTATTTTTATAGTATAAGATTAGATATCTGATAATAAAAAATAAAATAAAAAAGATTAGATAAGTCTTTTTAATATAAAAAAAAATTGCTTTTGAAAAATCTAATTTGATTAGATAAATTGATCCTCATAACACGTATACTATGGATAGAATTATAGCTCTAGTAAATTAAATTATCTTGGTTAGGGAGGAGAACCAAGTTGATGGCAACTAATAAAGTTAGATGTTGATATAAATAAAGGAATCCTAATTCTCGTCGGATCCTCTTTGTGAGTATTTTGGGAATTTGTGAATCATATTCGTTCATCGTACATTATGTGGTCAGAAATCATTTTAAATATTTTTAAAACTGACAATAAAATGTATGATAATTTAACTTTTAAATGTTATTTTAATCTATAAAAATTTTTACCTTTGTTATTAGGACCTTCCGAGTTTAAAATTCTGGATTCGTCACTGACTGTGGTTAGAATTATAGTTGTAGTAAATTAAATTATCTTGGTTAGGGACGAGAACCAAGTTGATGGCAACTAATAAAGTTAGATGTTGATATAAATAAAAGCAAGGTCAACATTTAACATGGAATGATAGGGATCATGAACATGAAGCATGTTTGTGTTAGGTTAACTAGATTTTGATTTCGTTGCACTCAAGTTAGATATTTTTATTAAATTATATTTTTATTTGAAAGTGTTTTTAAAATAATTAAAAATATTTTTAGATTAATAAAGTATTTTTTATTGTGTTTGACCAAAAAATGTGTTTGTGTGTTCAAAAAAGTTCACGAAGTGCAATATCGCTTCTTTCAATAAGCACTTTAAGTGCTTATAAAAGTGCTTCAAGTTTTTGTGCTCAAATTTTTTACTTCTAATAGGAATTCTAGCAAAAACGACTTCTAACAGAAGTACTTTTTATTTTTTTATTTTTATTTTTTTTATGAACAAATGATATTCTCTATGCTAAGGAGGTGGGGAAGGCTAAACCTCACACTAGGTTAACAATAATAATGTGGTTCAAATTCACTTTTGATGAGAATCGAACCTAAATCCTCTTACTTACAAATGAAAAAGAATAATATTAGACTGTAGTACAAAGTCGCGCTAAAGGTGCTTTCTAAAGAAGTATGTTCAACCGACACCAAACTAGTGACTTCTTGAAAAAGAAATTCATAAAATAAAGTTGGGCCTATTCTTTCGGCCGATGTAGGCCCAAGTCAAGTTGTAATTCATCTGCCGGAGGAAGAAGAGCAGAGCTTGACCTGATCCGGGTCCATCTTTTTGAAAAACGGGTTTTCTTTTCCACCCGTTTCTTCGGAGGACTCTTTATTTTTTGTCTCAATCTAATCTTGACCGTCCAATCGAATCCAACGGTCAAAAAGTGAACTCAGAGAGAGAACAAAACTTTCTGCATTTCTTCACGGCAGAACACATTCACATTGGATACAATCTCTGCTTCCAAGTCTTCTCCGAAATCCTAAGGTGTTAATCTACTTCATGTCGCTCTTTCCCCTCAGGTCAGTGATCAATCTTTCCTGAATTGTCGTTTACCATTCGAACAATTTTTACTTTTTTACCGGAGTAAATAGTAAAAACTGTTTCATGAACTCTTGCAATGTTCATAAAGCTCCATCCTTTAACAATTTCCAAGAGAATCCCCACCTGGGTCTGCTCGAATGCATATTTTTCTGCATCTTCCTGCGCAAAAACAATCGAAATTTTCTCGGGAAACAATCAGGACCCAGAATATTCATCCGACTCTGAACAAAATATCCAGTCTTTGAGGAATAAGCTTGTCCCGGATAACTTAATCCGGGTTCTGGATAAGACTGATGATTTGAGCTCAGCAGTGAAGGTGTTCAAGTGGGCTTCCCTGCAAAAACGGTTTAATCACACCGCCGATACGTATTTTCGGATTGTTTTGAAACTGGGTTTGGCTGGAAATGTTGAGGAGATGGAGGGGTTTTGTCAAAATATGGTGAAAGATCGGTGTCCGGGTGCTGAAGAGGCGCTTTTGGCCCTGATTGATATGTTTGTCAGTCATTGCAGGTTAAGTGAGGCAATTAGGGTGCTTGTGAATTTGAAAGCAGGTGGCTTTAGGCCTTCAATACAGATATTTAATGGTCTGTTGGGTGCTCTTGTGAAAGATAAGAGAGATTTTCGAGATGTCTTATTTTTGTATAAGGAGATTGTGACGGCGGGAATCGTGCCAACGGTTGATACTTTGAATTATTTGTTAGAGGCATTGGTGGAGGCCAACCGCATTGAGTCTGCTCTGGATCAGTATAGAAGAATGAAGAAGAAAAGGTGTAGTCCTAATAGTAGGAGTTTTGAGATTCTTATAAAAGGCCTTATTGCGAAAGACCGAGTGGATGAGGCTGTTATTGTTTTGAATGAAATGGTTGATCTTGGTTGTCAGCCTGATTTGAGTTTTTATTCCTTCATTATACCTTTGTTTTGTCAGGAAAATAAACCGGATGAGGGAATTAGATTGTTCGAAATGATGAGAGCTTCAAATTTTACACCGGATTCATTGGTTTATGAGGTTCTGTTGCAGTCTTTATGCAAGAACCTTAGATTAGATGATGCGATAAAGGTTTTAGAAGAAATGATGGAAACTGGATTGACACCACCAACTAATGTCTTTGTGGATGTAGTAAATGTGTTTTGTAAATTAGGGAAGGTAGACAACGCGATGAAATTCTTGGAGGATAAGAAAATCATGGAAACTTCTGCCTGCAATGTCCTGCTTGAAGGTTTCTGCAGTGTTGGTAAATTTCTTGTGGCGGAAGATCTACTAGTGGAAATGTCCGAAAGGAATGTGACTAATTGTAATTCTTGGAATATTGTTATCAGATGGCTCAGCGAGAACAGAAGGATTAGGGAAGTGATGGAACTTCTAGGTAAAATGGTGGCTTCTTCTTCTCTTCCGGACTCTGACACATACTCCGCTCTGGTTGTTTGCCACTGCAAAATGAGCAACTATAGAAATGCTCTGGATATATTTCATCAGACTCGTGCCAAAAGTTGGGTTTTGGATCGTACATCTTACTCTGAGCTTGTCAAAGGCCTTTGCCTAGAAGAAATGACTCATGAGGCTACTGAAGTGTTCTGTTACATGTCTAGTAATAGATGTTTCATCGAGCCTTCCTCATTCAATATGTTGATCAAGGGTTTGTGTGAGACGGGAAAGGTTGAAGAAGCAATAAGGATGCAACAATTGGCCTATTATGCCGGTACTTCTTCTACCAGTTCAACTTACTCAACTATTATGCTTGGATTGTCAAAATTAGACAAGGTAAAAGATCTGTTGGTAGTTTTCTCAAAAATGCTGGTGGAAGGTTGCAATCTTGATTTGGATGCCTTCTGCGTGCTCATACAAACCATGAGCTTGCAGAATCGAGTAAAAGAATGCGTATTGCTTTTTGATATGATGGTCGATGGGGGTCTTATACCTGATTCAGAGAGACTATTAAATCTACTCTCCTGCATAGCCAACCATTCTCAGTTGCACATGATTTCAGGTTCAATAAATAAACTTATTTCTGATAGTGAAGTTCTAAATTCAGCAATTTACAATGTACTGATTAACGGCTTCTGGAAAGAGGGTTATAAATGCGAGGCCTGTCAATTTTTGGATATAATGTTGGAAAGGGGTTGGGTCCCAGATGCTAGGACTCATGGATTGCTGATGGGGTCTGTTGTTGGCAAAGTAGATAGGAACAGGTTGGACTATGATAATTGCACTGTCCAAGATAGTGTTAGCAACATCCTTGCAGAGGGATTAGATGATGTAACATGATAGAAACTTCCATCACAATAATCGTTTTATGACCCGTTGGCCACTCAACTACTTTGGTGAACTGATCTTTTTGCCTCCGATGATCTATGTTGAAAGTTTTTTCTCCATAATCATTCACACTGGGCCCTTTGTAGCTGTGGTGCTTGCATATATTGTGCAATGGATCAGGGGATATGATTGTTGCCTGCCATGTTCAATAGTTTTGTTCACCTTCACCGAGGTTCATGGATCTCTTCTATATATTCAAACCCTTAACCACGCCAAGAAAGGTACTTTCTTACACCATTATGTTTCTATAGATTCAAACGAAATTGTTTCTTATGAAAATTCTGTGGCGGTTATATTCTGAACAGTTAGTATGTTCAGAATTAACTTTAAAAGTGACATGTTTCAGCCAAATTTTTCGAGCAAGAGGAAAGACAGAAGGTAGAGCAGTGATATCCTATTTGAACTAACTCCTGGGGAAGCTCTGTGTAATCAGAAGTTGAAGCCAAATCCCAAGTCAGAACCAGACACCAGTACTGAAGTTTTTCCCTGCGACATCTTCGGACCTGACTTCTGCAGTACTTTTCTTGCGGGAAAACGGTTCAAGGATGTAATGAGAGGCAGAGGGGTGAAGGCTTGGATCGAAGTGGTTGTAGGTACTTTTCCTCCTGTTTTCCTTCCTGTACTACAAATTCAAACTGATGATTTAGCCGGCGGTGTGGAAACTTCAAGCGGCAGGGACATGTTTAAAGAGCCTCTGCTCGGTATAGAGTGCCCCGAAATCTCAGGGAAAGCTTAGCTTTTCCGGGACAAGAACTTGTAGTGTGCGGATACGGTGTTAATGGAACAACCCTATGCTTTTTTGAATGGGGATGCTATGTTGACCGATGGATCTGTTTCTTATATTGATGGCGCAAAGAGTCCAAAATGTATTGTTTCTGCTACTGATGTTGATACATATCTTGGTGTTGAAGTCCAGCCTATGGATGATAGGGATTGCCGGGAAAAGGTTGTTACGGCGGCCTTAGCTAATGACTACAAGGTCACTTATGAAAAGAAGGGTAAACAAGATTATCCTTCTCTCTTTTTTTCTTTTAAAGTAGAATATCGCTTGTTTCAAAGAGAAAAAAGTCAGCTCAATGATTTAAGGGTCAAATATATGTGTTTCATCCTTGCTCGGTTTTCGGTTTGTTGGTTTAGTTAGATGAATTTTGATTAGTTGTTCCCAATAATACCAGTCTTACCAGAGTTTGCTTAGAAATAGCTGACAGGGGAAAGAAGGTTAACACCAAACTAAATGCAGTGAAGTTCACTTATTTTTCTCTTCTTTGTTGTTGAATTGAAAAGAAGAAGAAACCCTAAACAAGACTAAGAAACAAGTTCTAATGTCTAATGGATTCCAATGACGAGAGGGATGAAGTCCTCCGCAACATGATAGTGATCGGAGTCTCCTTCGTGGTTATTGCTGCGGTTGTGGTGATTGTCGTGGGTGGTGTAAAGAACCCCGATGAGGCCACAGCGCTTGATCCAAAGCCAAGGAACAACTCTGGCATTGATCTTAGTTTTGCCACCGTCTGGAAAAACTGATCACGGCCGGGACTTTGCCTGTCTACTCTCGGTCCCATTGGCAACGATTCAGACTCGGGTGCTGTAAACCATTTTACGGCCTCCATCGATGCAACCCTAACGGTAATGAAAAATGTACAAAAGGGTGCAGTTGAAGAGTGCATGGGATTGATAGACTTGGGGATCAATCAACTTGAGTTTTTGCTAGCCGTTCGATCAGAAAACTACTTGTTGGGAAGCAAGTCAGGTGATGTTAGGAATGGTCTGGGTGATCTCGTACCAACAAAAATGCCTTAAGCAGTTGCCTTCTAAAAAATTCAGACGATAGGTTGTTAAGCAAGCTTTGGAGAAGGCCATTGAGGTTGGAAGAAATGCTTGGGGCATAATCTATGAGTACTCTGCAAGGCATAATAGGGCTTCCATCTAACCTTTAGGTTAGACTACGTACGCACCTGAAGACGGGATCCCCCCACCAAGGCACCAACCACTCCACCACCACCGCCACCACCAATTAGGCCTGGCAATTTCTGACACGACCTGATAACCCGACACGACACGACACGAAATTAACAGGTGTTTGGGTCGACACGATAACGAATCGGGTCGTTATCGGGTAACCCGATAAGCGCCTGTTAAGATAACGGGTTGGTTCGGGTATACACGTGAGTAACACGATACACGATAAGCAGAAATTTTTATAATTTTATAACCCTAAAAAAATACTGTAATAATTATACACATTAATTTTACAATTTTATACCCCTAAAAATTATAATAAATATATATATATATATATATATATTAAATTAACTATAAAATTTATAATAATTATAATAATTATATATACTATAATAATTATACCCCCAAAATATTAAGTCTATCTATAATAATTATATATATATATATATATTAAATTTTATAAAAACTATAATAATTATTAATTAATAATTTAATACGCATGATGCATTGCATGATTTTGCATCCATTGAAATTTGATGTGATTTCTTTCCATTCAAATTTCAATAATCAATTTCTTGCCGTTGCCAACTTGCCGCCCTTTTTGAAAAAAAAAATGGAGGGAAAATGAAAATGTTAAGAAAAGTTGAAAATAAAACAAAAAAGTGAGGGAATTAGAAAAAGATATTGAAGGGAAAAGTGAAAATGATAAGAAAAAGTTGAAAAGGAAACAAAAAAGAGAGGGAAAAATGAAAATTAATAGAAGTGGTGAGAAATATTTTTTTTTTTTTTAAGTTATTAAGTTTTTATCACACACATGACTGTCATGATATATCTCACTATTTTTATAATGACACACGTGACAAGTGATGTATGTACTATTCCGTGAACCAGTCAATTATAATTTATACATACAAAATAAATAGATTTAAATCTACTTAATAAATATATATATATACACACACACACACGGAATTTGATTGATGGCATACGAATTCTCCAAAACTAATTTCAACGATCCCAACCGTCAAACTTGTTTGTATATGCTTTGAGATCACATCAACAAAAAATCATAAAAAATAAACATTCAGAGATCAAGTAACGGGACAAAGCTTTTCAACGGTTATAAACGAAAAATCACGATTTAACGGTTATTTTAACTCCGATTTTGATGATTTTTTATAACTACACTCCTTGACCCTATATGAATACAATGAATGAATTCAATCTTCAATTTAAAATATTTACACAAGTGGATACCACAAAATCTTATGTTATACTTAATGAAAGTATAAATAAACTCTAAGTGTTAGTCAATCTATCGTTTTACGAATTCTCCAAAACTAATTTCAACGATCCAAACCGTCAAAATTGTTTGTATATGCTTGGAGATCACATCAGCAAAAAATCACAAAAAAAAAACATTCAGAGATCAAGTAACGGGACAAAACTTTTCAATGGTTATAAACGAAAAATCATGATTTAACGGTTATTTTAACTCCGATTTTGATGATTTTTTATAACTACACTCATTGACCCTATATGAATACAATGAATGAATTCGATCTTCAATTTAAAATATCTACACAAGTGGATACCTCAAAATCTTATATTATACTTAATGAAAGTATAAATAAACTCTAAGTGTTAGTCAATCTATCGTTTTACGAATTCTCCAAAACTAATTTCAACGATCCAAACCATCAAAATTGTTTGTATATGCTTGGAGATCACATCAGCAAAAAATCACAAAAAAAAAAAAACATTCAGAGATCAAATAACGGGACAAAGCTTTTCAACGGTTATAAACGAAAAATCACGATTTAACGGTTATTTTAACTCCGATTTTGATGATTTTTTATAACTACACTCATTGACCCTATATGAATACAATGAATATATTCGATCTTTAATTTAAAATATTTACACAAGTGGATACCACAAAATCTTATGTTATACTTAATGAAAGTATAAATAAACTCTAAGTGTTAGTCAATCTATCGTTTTACGAATTCTCCAAAACTAATTTCAACGATCCAAACCGTCAAAATTGTTTGTATATGCTTGGAGATCACATCAGCAAAAAATCACAAAAAAAAAAAAATTCAAAGATCAAGTAACGGGACAAAGCTTTTCAACAGTTATAAACGAAAAATCACGATTTAACGGTTATTTTAACTCCGATTTTGATGATTTTTTATAACTACACTCATTGACCCTATATGAATACAATGAATGAATTCGATCTTCAATTTAAAATATTTACACAAGTGGATACCACAAAATCTTATGTTATACTTAATGAAAGTATAAATAAACTCTAAGTGTTAGTCAATCTATCGTTTTACAAATTCTCCAAAACTAATTTCAACGATCCAAACCGTCAAAATTGTTTGTATATGCTTGGAGATTACATCAGCAAAAAATCACAAAAAAAAAACATTCAAAGATCAAGTAACGGGACAAAGCTTTTCAACGGTTATAAACGAAAAATCACGATTTAACGGTTATTTTAACTCCGATTTTGATGATTTTTTATAACTACACTCCTTGACCCTATATGAATACAATGAATGAATTCGATCTTCAATTTAAAATATTTACACAAGTGGATACCACAAAATCTTATGTTATACTTAATAAAAGTATAAATAAACTCTAAGTGTTAGTCAATCTATCGTTTTACGAATTCTCCAAAACTAATTTCAACGATCCAAACCGTCAAAATTGTTTGTATATGCTTGGAGATCACATCAGCAAAAAATCACAAAAAAAAAAAAACATTCAGAGATCAAGTAACGGGACAAAGCTTTTCAACGGTTATAAACGAAAAATCACGATTTAACGGTTATTTTAACTCCGATTTTGATGATTTTTTATAACTACACTCATTGACCCTATATGAATACAATGAATGAATTCGATCTTCAATTTAAAATATTTACACAAGTGGATACCACAAAATCTTATATTATACTTAATGAAAGTATAAATAAATTCTAAGTGTTAGTCAATCTATTGTTGTACGAATTCTCCAAAACTAATTTCAACGATCCAAACCATCAAAATTGTTTGTATATGCTTGGAGATCACATCAGCAAAAAATCACAAAAAAAAAAATTCAAAGATCAAGTAACGGGACATAGCTTTTCAACGGTTATAAACGAAAAATCATGATTTAACGGTTATTTTAACTCCGATTTTGATGATTTTTTATAACTACACTCCTTGACCCTATATGAATACAATGAATGAATTCGATCTTCAATTTAAAATATTTACACAAGTGGATACCACAAAATCTTATGTTATACTTAATGAAAGTATAAATAAACTCTAA
The DNA here is from genome assembly GCF_041283825.1 of Pyrus communis. NCBI lineage: Eukaryota > Viridiplantae > Streptophyta > Magnoliopsida > Rosales > Rosaceae > Pyrus > Pyrus communis. Next base: position 20,829,700 of record NC_142568.1, on the reverse strand, counting down.
GTGTTAGTCAATCTATCCTTTTACGAATTCTCCAAAACTAATTTCAACGATCCAAACCGTCAAAATTGTTTGTATATACTTGGAGATCACATCAGCAAAAAATCACAAAAAAAAAAACATTCAGAGATCAAGTAACGGGACAAAGCTTTTCAACGGTTATAAACGAAAAATCACGATTTAACGGTTATTTTAACTCCGAATTTGATGATTTTTTATAACTACACTCCTTGACCCTATATGAATACAATGAATGAATTCGATTTTCAATTTAAAATATTTACACAAGTGGATACCACAAAATCTTATGTTATACTTAATGAAAATATAAATAAACTCTAAGTGTTAGTCAATCTATCGTTTTACGAATTCTCCAAAACTAATTTCAACGATCCAAACCGTCAAAATTGTTTGTATATGCTTGGATTTTCGAGTGTAGATATAGTACTTGAACGAGAAATGTTTTAATGTTTTGAAGTAATATTTATGTGGGAATGTGTGGTATGTGCAAATTTTAAAAAAATATATTTTTTTCTTAACGGGTCATAACGGGTCGGGTCACTTTACCCGTTGGGTAAAGTGACACGACCTGTTAAGGACCCGTTAAGATAACGGGTGTGACACGACACGACCCGTTAAGATAACAGGTGTTACACGAAAACGACACGAACACGATAGACACGACCCGTTTGCCAGGCCTACCACCAATGCCGCTCATCCCAAGGGTTGGCATGTTTACAAGCCGAAGGCGGTCTCTGGGATCGACGCTCAGCTTCGACCCATGTTCCTGTAATGGCTTTGTACATGGAGGGAGGAGGCGATCTTGGCCGTGCAAAGGCAAGTAAAAGGGAATATCTTCAAACTAAACGCTTAGCATCTTCGTATAAATGAATTAAACATTGGCCAGCTGACCGAAAGGATAATTTGCAAGGCAAAAAGACCAAACCTACAAAATGATTGGATGCCAAATTCCAATTCCAACTTCCATGGTACCTTCAACTTCAAGTAACTCTAACAACATCCGCCTCCTAATACCTTAATAAATTAACGTAAATCACACTCAGTTACCAAAGTTAAACTACCAAATATCCCGGTTAGCAATTTTTTTTTTTGAGAAGAAACTATAACAGTTAATTAAAAAAGAAAAGTGAAATACACAGAAGTGGATAAGAAATCCACCAAGAACAGAACAAGAAAATCTCTCAAGAGGATCTGATTAGAAGTAGGAAAACCTCAACCAAAATCACTTTACAACTACTAACATATCCCACAGTATGTGAGAAAGAGAGTAATTCTTAAAATCATTCGAAAGTGAAGTCCAGAGGGCTGCCCAATATCTTACTCTTCCCCATAGATCTGCTACCCCCACACCAGTATAATGCCCAAAAATTCTTTTGTTACGCTCCAACAAAATGTTCCAAAAAACTGCCAACACCAGATAACCCCACAAATAGCTTTCCTCCCAATTCCTGGAGCCTCAAAATTGGTGCTTAGAAGCTCGAAACAACCCTTTGGAATGACCCAACTAACTCTAACCTCCTGAAACAATTTCCACCACAGTTGAATCGTGTAAGAACAATGAAGAAAAATGTGGTTAACACTCTCCTCCTTAGCTTTACACAAACTGCACCAATGGGGAGAGAAGCAAATAAAAGGACTTCTCCTTTGAATTTGATCACAAGTGTTGAGCTTCCCAATAGCCACTAGCCACACAATAATTTACATAAGCATGTCTACTAAGTTACTAACACATACATTCAGGAATACATCCCACTATCTATTTGAGCTGCTTCTAGTACAGATGATGCCCTTGCCGTCGCCCTATCGGATGCAATCCTATTCACAGAACCAACATAAAAAGTCCATCAATTATTAAGGTATGCTCGAAAAAATAACGCAAACACATTTGCCAAAAATACATTGACGAAACAAATAAAAAGATGCAAAATCTCATAGGCATCCCGGGAACTCTACTTTATAGAATCCAAACGTGCTGCTCGTGCAAGTTCATACAGATGACAAGACTATACAATGAAGCCACACCTAACTTACAATGCACTTGAACTTGAATACCAATCCACAGGTATACTCATCAATAAACCAGTGAAAACATGGACGAAAAAGGTTGATGCTTACCCGACATCTAATACTCTACAATCACTCTTTGCAAGTGGACTTGTTGTGCCCAAGACCCTTGCATCTGCTGCACTGGAGTTGACGCTTAGCCATATCTTGTGATCCATATTTCTTAGTAGTAGGCCTGCCTGGTGGACGCCGGGTGGGCGGAGGGGTTACGGTCACTAGTACTTGAGAAGAAGCCTTCGTCACAGGCATGTCTACATTTGGAACAGGATATATTGGTTCTGAGTATGTCAATCTATAGCTCTCAGTGGTAAAGTATCTTGAACAATAATCATATGGGCTCCTGCCCATGCAACGAATGACAGCAATTGCATGACAGCATGGTAAACCAGTTATCTGCCACCCTCTACAACTACAGTCCCAGCGATCAACATCTACAACTTCAGTGGTGTCACCATGAACCTCAAATCTGCTACTAGTCGACAATAGCACTTGGAGGTTTCCGATGTTCTGAGTTTCCTTTTCTAGCTTTTCCTCCATGGTTGGAGTAAGCCTCGTCAACCATTCATTAGATCCTTCCCTTCTTGTGTAGATCAACTCCATAATCTTACCCCTGATCACATCAACCATCTGTGTTATTGGCAACTCGTGTGCATCCGATGCCCAACTATAGAACAGCTCACCAAAGTTGGATGTCATATGGTTATATCGAGCACCTTGAAAGAATGAATTCGCCCACTTCTGGGGCTCACTTTGTATGATCCAATTGTAAGCCTCCAGTGAGATGCTTTTTATGCTTTCAAGACAACTTTGAAAGTTTTCAGGCCTATGCGCATAAGCAGCACCGTAAAAATCCTCAATCATTAGCCGCTTGACCTCATGAGAAAACTGCCCTTTCAAGTCCCTGATAAGTTGCTCGGTCAAATATCGCAGGCAATAGCCATGATATGAGTCTTTAAATATTTCCGCAATTGATTCCTTCAATCCCTTCTGTCTGTCTGCCACAAATGTCACAGGACAAGATATTGACAATGCAGATTTCAACTGTAGTAAAAACCAATGCCAATTATCATCAGTTTCTGCATCCACCACAGTGAAAGCAACAGGGAATACCCCATCATCCCCGTCAGCAGCTGTTGCAGCCAACAAGGTGCCTTGATATTTCGATTTTAAGGGAATGCTATCCAGGAAAAGGAGAGGCCTGCAACCTTGCTGGAAACCATACAATGAGGCATGGAATGCGACAAAGAGGCGATGGAAACTGGAGTCTTCCTTGGTGGTAAAAGTAGCAAGACTACCAGGGTTTGTCTCCATTATCCTGTCACAGAAAAATGGTAATTGATTATATGCCTCTTTGTACGAACCCTGAAGCTGCTCCTTTGCTATTTCTTTCCCACGCCAGGCCTGGAAGTAGTTTAGCTGTATACCATATTCCTGCTTGATATCGTTCACAATATCCTTGGGCTTATAGTTGGGCATATATTTTAACTTCTCCTTGATAATACTGGCCACCCAACTCCTCGTCGCCTGATGCCCTGTAGTTGCAACAGCACCTTCACAGGAATGTGTTGGATTCATTTTCTTGATACATATTAACTGAGTTGTCGACAACCTTGATGCATGAATTCTCCAAGGGCAGCCTTCAGCCTTGCACTTCACAGTCACACGATGACTATCATTCTTCTTATACCTAAAGGCGAACTGATGCGCAATGGCATATTTGCGCAATGATTCACGAAATTCATGAACGCTGCTGAATCTTTGGCCCACACCCGTAATAGCATTCTGCCACTGGTGTGCACCTTTAGCATGCTTCTCACCGCTAGGGCCAACAAGAGGAAAAATGGGTGATATTTCAGTGGGTATATCAATATGTGCATCAATAGGGCTGGCACCGTCCACAACATCAAGAGAAGCATCAAGTGGGATATCAGGCTGAGTGGTATCACCCACAAAGTCCACGACATCAAGAGATGCATCAACAGGAACCACAGTTTCTGACAGAGTTGTTCTGCTTGACCTGAAAAATCCATGAAATTCATTAGTCTCATAAAAAAAGAAATTTTTTTTTGAAGTGGTATCGAAACTACTAGCTTACATATCAAGAGAACTACCTACTGGGAGGCATGTTCGAGACATCAGGAGGAGCTACTTCCTCCATGACATAAATATCAATGGTTGCAAAATCACCATGAAATTTGATCATGCGCTGGAGATCCTTGTCATTGGAAACAGTAATCAGGGTCTTCTTGTTGCCAGGGAGGAAGTACTTGATAACCATGTTATTGTAGCCGCAACCAAACATTTCTGTAACCTCCAATTTAAACTCATCAAACTTCATCTGGTCATCAATGTCAATAGCATGAGCATCTTTGCCCCTATATGACAATGTACCATCTTTCTGTGTAAAGAATTCACCCCCCGACTGACAAATTGCTATGACTCTCTTCACCTCCATGATCTGCCCCAGTCATAGCAAATCGGTAAGCAACATGTTATTACAGTACATTTTATCAGTTAACTGTACACAAATTTCATAAACAGCATAGATCCTCTCTCACCAGACCTCATTTCACTTCACATTACAGCAATCCGTGGGAATTTACCAGCGTAAACTCAAGATTTCACTGCGACGCAATTTCGTTGAGCTTAAAATCAATACGCACTAAACATAAGCTCTCGGACTTTAACTTCTAGTTAGATTTTTCAAACTGATTATGTCATATTTATTTCTCAAGAAAACCACAGAGTAAAACCCCCAAAGGGCTTGTGGCTAAGTTGGTTAAAGGCATTCACTGCTGCACCAAAGCTCCCAAGTTCGATTTCCCCCTCCCCCAATCACTCATATCAAAACTAGTCGAACCCAATTGCTCCAAATGCAAGCAATATTTTCAATACAAATACATTATTTACTCTAGTCTCTGAGGTCCCAAGCAGCAAAGGATTAAGCTTAGGCTTTGTTGCAAGTGCAAACTCAGAAAGTCAGCAACTTTCAGACACCCTCAAAGGGGTTCAACAATAAACGAAAAAAAAAAAAAAAAGCAAATGGGTACCAAAATTTCGATCAAAACAAACGGAAATAACACCAAAAATTCAGACTTTAAGTAAAAAAATTCAATCCTGCAAAAGGGTACTCTGAAAACCCTAATTTCCCCAATACCAACACATCAAATCGCGGAAAAACAAGCGGAAATTTGAGATGATTACCTTTCGGAACTGAGATTGTCGTCTGAGTCTCCAATGCCCAATTCGAAGTTGGGATTTTGACCGTGGAATTTGGCTCGCAGCTCTGAAATTTGGAGATGTTCACGCATACGTAACCTACACAATTCAACCCCAAGAGAGAGAAGAGAGCGGTATGCGGCTATTTGGTTTCCCACCAGTTCACCATACTTAATTTCCTTCACAATCACAACCCATCCCAGTTTTTTTTATTTTTTATTTTTATTTTTTTTAAAGAAAAAAAAATTCATTATTATTTATTTTATTTCCATCAACGGCTCAGGTCAAGACACATGTTGAAGCCATTGGGATTTGATTTCAATTTTTTTACCGCTGAAAATCCAATAAACCAAAAAATATAATCGTTGGAAATTCAACGACTCAAAATGTCCCTCGTGAAGTGTTGTTATCAATCTATAGAGAGTCAATTTTGAGAGAGTCTCTTTTGAATTTCTTATTACAAATTTTCATTAGTGTTGAGGATTATTTTTGGGAGTTTAAGTTGTATGATAAGCTTTGTGCATGCATACCATAAACAAAAAGCAAGAGAAATAGTTTTTGTGTCAAAAGTTAATTTCATGTAACTCGTAATTTTTTTTTTTAATGAAATGATACTTTGTAATAAATTATTCAAATATACAGAAAAAAAAAATTTCAAGATCAAGGTTACAAAGGCAAACAAATTACTTTGATCAACTGATCTAACTAACATTTTCAAGTTAACCTATGTTTTCAAATTAACTGGTTTTTTTTTTCTTTTTCTTTTTTTCTTTCACAATTGATGCCATATTTGCACATATAAAGTTTGTAAAGTCATGTGCCATTTATGCCTATCAACGGTCACACACAACCTAACCTTTTCAAATCACTAACGTCTTCGTGCACAAGCAAACAATACAATCACATCATTACACAGTATTATAACTAAATGTTAATATTGATGGACGATATGATTGATAAAAACGAGTGGAATACTAAAAGCACTTCAAACACAAACGTTTGTGAGCATAAGTACTTCCCACGCCGCCCCATTCTGATCTTGATGAATTGGGCTATTTGCGTGGTTGTGTTGTACTGAAGTAAATAGTTCGTACTCAGCCACTTCTTATTCTCAACAGGGTTATACAAAATCTTAAATGCTCCGATGTACTTAGTACTACGGATGTTTTAACCGCTAAATCTTAGTTTTTATATTTTTAAATAAAGCACTCTATATATTTTATCCGGTACTCCGGAGCACCCTATTGTGTAGAATCCCGCGGCTGAGCTCATGATGCCTCAATGGTTGTCAAGATTCTCATGACAGAGAACAACGACCAAACTCGCTTATTTTACCACTAAACTTGTGTGTTTTGTTTCAAAATTTTGGACCTTGGTAGGTTTTAAAAAATACAAAACTAACATATTCTTACATTGACTTTTGACAAGCAATGTTCTAAAATGCTTTTAGTACAAAGAGGAAGATTCAGATCTCGATACAGAAAGATACGCTATTCTAATCAACCCGTCTAACCCACAACAATATTCCACTAAGTTGTAAATAAACTCAGTGAGTCAAACAAAACTACCAACCGTGGACGTAGCCCAACTCGGTTTTAACACTAGACGGAAAATTGACATCGACTGGTGACGGTGTCAATAGTCTATTTAAAATTTGAGAACATGTGTGCGGAATATGCCACAAGAATGTCAATCACAAACACGTACTACTTCACCAATTAAAAGTGACTAATACAACACGTTAGATCATGATCAAAGAATAAATATAAATTAGTAATACATGATCAAAGAACAAATATACATTAGCAATATCACAAGCGAAAGGAATCCTAAAATAATTACAATAAAGAATTACATTCCTATAATTACGGAGAAGGTTTCAGATTAACTAAATCTATTAAGATCACCTGTAAGTCTTCGTGATTGTGATCATACATAACAATGATCCTATATTTCAAATGACGCATCAAAATAAGTAAATAATTTTAACCACTTAAGTTATACATCAAAGAGCCCACAACTCTACTAATCTAAACTACGCATAAGGGAATTCAAACTTTTGTGCAAAGAAGAAAGTACACAGCTCTAGCCAACTTGATTATGCTCGAGCTTGGGTCAAAAGTTGTTTCTATAAAGTATTTGTACTTCAAATTCAAGAACAGAGTGCAAATTTTTGGAAAAACATAGGCATATCCGCGCCAGCCGCCAATTGGTGTAGGAGAAAATGAAATGTGGGAGAACAAAAATAAAATTTCAAGCTCAAACCCCCTTTCAGAGAATAAGAATATGTAGAAGAATCCAGAGGAATATGAATATGATCAGAATAAAATCAGCATAATCCAAAAACAGAAAGTAAAATAGTGGAGAATTTGGAGACACAATCTTTTCTTTGCCTTGCCTTCTAATATTTCTAGATTCTAAGACAAGTTACCTTCCAGATCCATAGCAGTGGGGCCCACAAGGAAACCCTCATCCAAGACTTCTTTAGTTCTTTCTCAAGGTGCAAAAATTTCACTACATACAGCATACCCTAACTAAGTCACGGTCAGGCTCAATCGTTTCTAAAGTCTTATTTCGATTTAAGTTTTCTGTTTAGATTTTATGAGATAATTAAGCATGCAAATGTCGAAACATTCATTAAACATTTACAACAACAACAATTCCGACAACGCTCAACAGACAGTTATTAACACGTCCAGGAAACCAAAAACCATGAAGAAATTTGTTTCTGCTTTGATACATGCACTTAGCAGTTTGTTTCTCTACTAGTTTTAGGGATTAATGGTACCGAAACCATTTGCAACTGCTGAGGGATGCAGGCGATGCAGATATAGCCATGGATGTTATTCATAGAAGAGCTTCTTCGGTGCTTCATTGGACTACAATATGCAGACAGTTACATGTCAAAAAACAACTTACTAATAATTAAATCATGGTAATAACTAAAAGAAACATGGCCCCTCCTTGCTTATCATAAACTGCAGATACATCAGGCAAGAAGTTTATACACAACAGAACTATTAATCTATAAGATTCATACTACATTGAGCTTTTCCATGGACGTTTCTAAACCGGACAGGTGGGAGGAGTAACCTTCTTCCATGGCCACTACAAGTTGAAACAAACATCTTGACCACCCAATGAAGAAACACCAGCTAACCATAACTAAACTTCTGGAAATGGTTGTAAGAGCACTTGGATTCATCACAAAATTTAACTAGCATTTCAATCACAGTATGAGAAGAAAGAAAATCGGATTACCACACATTTCTAACCTAAAAACCATAAGAATGGATGGAAGCAGAGCATACCTCATCAGTTAGAAAGTTGAGCACAAGTAAACCCCTCAGAAACAAGCTGATTAATTGCGTCTCTGAACTTGTAATAGTCGTCGACTTTGTTGTACACTTGATGAGAAATTCGACAATACCCATTTATTGACTCAACCTCCCCATTCTTGGGTGGTCGGAAATATATCGGAACTTCAACACCAAACTTCTCCCTCAAATGTGTCCTTAACTTCAGAGTATCCGTCTCATTCAAGATCCCCAAGCAAGCAGGCAACCCAATCATGATCATACTGGCGCACATCTCCGGAGGGCACCCGAGATGTGTTCCCCATGCCTTGGCCAACATCTGCCCCATCTCAACAACAGCCTCATGATTCCTCTTCTTGATCCCCTCAATACCTCCTTCAAACCTATTGATGAATTCCAAAACTGAAGGCACTACCAATTGCGGGCTATAATCCCTATTCCCAACCGAAGCACTTTCTATAGCCAACCCGTTACCATACTCATGGGAAACAACAGGATGGTGCAACTCTGGGCACTTGGGAGACTTCCTACAGTACAAAAACGCAATAGACGGGGGGCAAAAGAACCACTTATGCAAATTACTAGTATAATAATCCGCCCCAATTCGCTTCATATCGACATCAGTACACCCGATACTATGAGCAGCATCTACAAAAATCTGGTCAACATCCTCTTCCCTACAAATCTTAACTAATTCTTCAACAGGTATAACAACACAGGGCATTGAAGTAATATGATCAATCACAGCTAACCTAACCCTCCTACCATTAGCCTTCCCTCTCACCAAAGCTTTCTTAAATTCAGAGATAATTTCATCATTTGATTTCAAAGGAAAAGGCAAAGGGACTTCAATCACATACCCACCGGCACGCGTCACATATGCCTCAATCGACTTCTTCACGGCGCCATAAGCGTAATGAAGCATCACCACAGCATCACCTTTTTCGAATTTGCTCTCCGAAAACCCCCAGGCCGTCTGCTGAAGCACGATGGCGGCGGCGGTGGTGGCGTTGTCGACGAGTGAGACCTCGTCGACATGGTCGGCATTGATGAGCTCCTTGATAATGGTTCTGGAATGGTGGATTCCCTTCTTAAGCTCGTTGAAGTAGAAATGGTCGGGCTGGGCGAGGTTTTTGATCTGCCACCGCCGCTGGGCTTCGATCAAGGAGGCGGGGCAGGAGCCGAAGCTTCCGTTGTTGATCCGGGCGACGTTCGGGTCGTGGTGGGAGAATTCGGCGGCGATTTCGGCGGCGGTGATGAAATTTGGGGAAAATTTAAGTTTTTTGGAGATGTGGGTTTTGGTGTCGCCGTTGATGTGGTGGTCCGGCCAGGAGGCCATTTGAGAATTTAGGGTTTGAAGGGTTAGGGTTTGCGGAGGTTGATGATGAAGCTGAGGAAGAGCATGAAACGTTCAGAGTGAGAGAGAGAGAGAGAGAGTGAAGGGAGGGAATGGTTTCAGCCTTTGGGAGAGCGAAAGGGAAAAGAGAGAAATTAATAAAAACTTTGGTGGTTAAAGTATAAATTAATTTTGGGGTGAAATTAGAAAATGGGAAAAGTGTTTTTGTGCCCCCGTCCGGAAGGGAGGATCGGGATTCCGCGATCGTAACTGTTCATCGTATATCATGCAAACAGTTTTCGTTAGGTATTATTTATATTTAAATTTTAAATTTTAAAATGATTTTTAACCACATGATATATAATGAACGATCACGATTGCAGAATACCTAGAATCCCCAGAAAAAAGGTGTGGCGTTGGAGGTGCCATTAACTGAATAAACTAATCAGGTGGCACCAAATAAGACGCACTCGCTCGAAGACTGGACGGACCATTTCCATTTTGTTTGTGTTCGGTCACGTGACACGCACGTGATTTCCAACCTCCTATTTGAGATAATTTTCATTGTGATGGAAATACCGATGGTACATCACGTGTTTTAATGTAGGTGATGAAAAATTTTATTTTTTAAGTTATTAACATTTTAATACACATATCCTATCATTTGTATAGTAACACGTGGTGTACGACCTCGTGTGCTGGTCACATTGAAAAATTTCTCCTCCTATTTAGTATGTCCTTTCATTTACGTTACACAGTTACTTCTTTCTTGATTTTCTTGTGATTAGACTAATTGCTTTTCCCTTTTAGTCTAAATCAAGAGAAATGCTCACGAGATTCTTTCAAAGCGGAACTCTTAATGAATTCTTTGACACCTCACAGTCTAAAGTTAATTGTAGTGTCAATATTATAAAATATTGTGTAAAAACTATGAGATGACAGACAGTCTATAAAGAGTCCTAGAGTCACACTTATGAGAGTATCTCCTTAACGTTTCTCTTAAATCAATTAGGCATTGCTACTTACTTTTTCAACTTTATGGAAAGTATAGTTGTGGCCCTGTGGATTAGTGAGTTGTGTTTGCGTTAGTTGCACGCATGAATCGATAATATGTATCAATGATTGAAAGTTATTAATTTCGCCTCTCATAATGCAAAACTGAAAAAAGTATAATAATCATGACTCTTGAGTAAAGGAGAGGACACATACTATCATACTATGAATCTATGAACATGGCTATGAGGATTGGCTTTATGGGTCTACATATAACTTATAATATATGATGAACTGTTAATTTAGTTTCTGAATTATCACCTAAGTGAAAATTAGGTACCTAAACTATTTTTTTTTTAGAAAAATCAGTCTTTGAATTATAAAATTATGACAATTACATCTCTAATATTAGATTCGAAGCTACTATATTCAATTTTTCGTCCATTTAAGTCACGTTACTTGCATGTGATACACATTAGAGGGTAGATTAGTAATTTTTCATAAAGAAATAGTGTATGAAGTTAACTTTGGAGAGCAAATTAAATGTTAGATTCGCAACCTATATAAAATGTTAATGACTTATAGGTGATAAAATGATGGTATTACATTCTAAAATGTCTCAAGTGACTTAAGTTGACGAAAAATTGGGTAAAATAACTTTGAATAAAATAGTAAGTATGAAATTAGCAAATTTTAATGAATTTAGGGACATATTTTACTAAAAAAAAATTAATTCAGTGACCTAATTTTCACTGAGGTAATAGTTCAAGGACTAAATCGGCACTTCACCCTATAATATATGTTCTAAATGCCATATATTTAGGACTAAAACTTACATTATATGTTTCAACAAATAAAAAAAAAAACAACTTGGGTTACGTTATATCTTCAATTAATTAGGATAGCTTCTCATATTGAGCGTTACTACGTAAGGTCAGATACGACCAGAATACATAAAATTTTATATTTTTATAGATGAGACCGAATTACTTTAAAAAAAATAATAATATATATATATATATATATGTATATGTATGCATATGTTGAATTCTCTTACCTAAGTTTTTCTCATGTCTTCGAATGTATCTCCTATATATATATATATATATATATATATATATATATATGCATTGTATGCGATTAGAGAGACAATTGAACCGATCTTGTTTGCTTCCTATTTGTTGTTGATCCCACGACATTCAATTGCCAGTGTTCATGTCAGTATAAAGTTCAATTAAATTGTTATTTTTTTGGAGAGATTTTTCAGTATGTCACGAACATGGTCATGCCATATATCATTATACAAGTGGAGAGACACTTAAAAAAAAAAAAACTTCTTTTCATTTATATAATAACATATATCGTACTGCACCGCTCTAAACCCGGAATCGAAGTGGGAGACCCCTCTACTGCCTGTGTCAGGGCCTATCTGAAAGAGAATCCAATACTTCTTGGTCGTGAATATCTGAACAGAACGAACCGTCTCGTGGATATCTTTTCTAAGACCATACCGAAGGAGCATGGGGTTTCAGGCAGGGGGAAGGGAGGGACTTACGCTTTTATTAAGCTTAAATATTCCTTGTCTTAGGCTTTCGTAGAAGCTAACATTAGGCTATTGGCGTTTTATCCGCATCTTCCCGACCAAGACCCGAAAGAGGTTCGCTTTGCTTTGTTTGGGATGAACTCGCAAAGACTCAACCCTCGTATTTGTCTCCCATAGAGATACTGATAACCCCCTTAAAGTGCATTGATGCAAACTCAATTAGTTGTCGTTCTAACTGCACATTCTTCCTACTGGGCACATTAAAAATCTCTCCATTTTTGGTCATGAGGTTCTAAATCAACAACTATTTAGCTTAGTCAGCATAAAGAGAGAGAGATAGAGAGAGAGAGAGAGAGAGAGAGAGAGAGAGAGAGAGATAAAGACATCTATTACAAGAAACAACATAATCGGTACATTAACATATTTTTGTTTGATTACTACCATCAATAGCTAATAATGTTGTCATGTCAAATAATTTGACATGTTATGTTTTCTTAATTTTCATTACATATATTCAGTTTTAATCAATGACTTAGACCAACACGTCAAATCATAATTAATTATACAAATATGAATTTCAAGCGTATTTCGTGTTTTCTCACTTCAACTCATCTGCACATCTAAAACCACGTTTAAATGATGTAATCCACACAAAGCAACTAATTAGTACATGATTAGTACTAATTTTAGGACAATTGGGATTAACATTTCTATGGAGTTCGTCGTATTATTTTTGCCATATTGTTTTTGCAGCTGAAATTCCGATGTCAATTGCCAAAACATGAAAGGAAACCATGTCCTTATTCGTCTTTACACTTTAGTGGGGATTTGCAATTCTGCATCGCAAGTGGGACATGTAAATTGGGTTGCATAATGCAATTTGGTTTGGGTTGGGTCCCAAATCTCTTTTAAAATTGGAGAAATTTTTTATTATGACGGAAACACGGGGTACATCACGTGTCTTTATGCAAGTAGTGAAAATTTTTATTTTTTAAACTATTAAATTTTTAATACACATATCACACCATTTATATAGTAACACGTGGTGTACCATCCAGTGTTCCAATCATACTGAAAAATCTCTCTCAAAACTGACAGTTTATTTATAGGATGGTGGAACAACGGCAGCTATGTGTACCACATGTCATATCCTTACTATCTCCAATAATATGGGCTACTGACCCAAAATTAAAATTTATGGGTTGTATGCAATCCATACAAGTGTCGAGGTCTTTTCTTTCTCCTTGAATTGAGTTTTTTTGGGCTCTTTTTCTTCACGTGGAGACCGAGACATGCATTGTAATTCTTTTGGGCTCGTTTTTTGGTCATGAGTATAACTTCTTTATTAGTATAACTATCACGGTAAGATACCGTTTGGAGATAAAGTATCATTTGGCACGTCAATTTCATTGTACATTTATGAAGAGCAACTTAGATATGTCGGGTACATCGTTATTCTATGCTGTTTTGGTCTAATAATACAATATTACGTGTTAATTTCACTTCACATGACGTTGTGTTTAGACACCATCATGATGGTGTACCCTATCCATCTACGCCCTTCTTCCATTTTTGTGTCAATTCCCCACATCAGACCTAAAAGTTAAGCAATTTACTACTGTAATAAATCAAACTAAGTTGAAATTAGAAAATGGGAAAAGGGGTGGGGAAAGGGGGGGGGGAGGGGGGAAGGATCCTCGTTATATTCTTTTCCTATGGATCTTAGGGATCCCGCGATCGTAACCGTTTACATCATGCGATCAGTTTTCGTTAGGTATTATTTATATTTAAAATTTAAAATTTAAAATGATTTCTAATCATACGATATACGATGAACGATCACGATCGCAGAATACCTAGAATCTCCAGAAAAAGGGTGAGGATCCTTTTCCGGGCGCCCCGGGGGACGAGGGCGGCATTGGAGGTGCCATTAATTGAATTAACAAATCAGGTGGCGCCAAATAAGATGCACTCACTCGAAGACTCGATGGACCATTTCCATTTTGTTTGTGTTCGGTCACGTCACACTAAAAAATATCTCCTCCTATTTAGTATTTCCTTTCATTTACATCACACAGTTACTTCTTTCTTGATTTTCTTGTGATTAGACTAATTGCTTTTCCCTTTTAGTCTAAATCAAGATAAATGCTCACGAGATTTTTTCAAAGCCAAACTCTTGATGAAATTTTTGACACCTCATAGTCTAAAGTTAATTGTAGTGCCAATATTATAAAATATTGTGTAAAAACTATGAGGTGGCAGACAATCTATGAAGAGTCCTAGAGTCACACTTATGAGAGAATCTCCTTAACGTTTCTCCTAAATCAATTAGGCATTGCTACTTACTTTTTCAACTTTATGGAAAGTATGGTTGTGGCCCTGTGGATTAGTGAGTTGTGTTTGCATTAGTTGCACGCACGAATCGATAATATGTATCAACGGTTGAAAGTTGTTAATTTTGCCTCTCATAATGCAAAACTGAAAAAAGTATAATAATCATGACTCTTGAGTAAAGGAGAGGACACATGCTATCATACTATGAATCTATGAACATGGCTATGAGGATTGGCTTTATGGGTTTGCATATAACTTATAATATAGGATGAACTGTTAATTTAGTCTCTGAATTATCATCTAAGTGAAAATTAGGTACCTAAACTATTTTTTTTAGAAAAATCAGTCTTTGAATTATAAAATTATGGCAATTACATCTCTAATATTAGATTCGAAGCTACTATATTCAATTTTTCGTTCATTTAAGTCACGTTACTTGCATGTGATACACATTAGATGGTATATTGGTATTTTTTCATAAAGAAATAGTGTATGAAATTAACTTTGGAGGGTAAATTAAATGTCAGATTCGCAACCTATATAAAATGTTAATGACTTATAGGTGATAAAATGATGGTATTACATTCTAAAATGTCTCAAGTGACTTAAGTTGACGAAAAATTGGATAAAATAGCTTTGAATAAAATAGTATGGATGAAATTAGCAATTTTTTATGAATTTAGGGACTTATTTTACCGAAAAAACAATTCAATGACCTAATTTTCACTGAGGTGATAGTTCAAGGACTAAATCGGCACTTCACCCTATAATATATGTTCTAAATGCCATATATTTAGGACTAAAACTTACATTATATGTTTCAACAAATAAAAAAAAAAACAACTTGGGTTACGTTCTATCTTCAATTAATTAGGATAGCTTCTCATATTGAGCGTTACTGCGTAAGGTCAGATACGACCAAAATACATAAAATTTTATATTTTTATAGATGAGACTGAATTACTTTAATATATATATATATATATATATATGTATGTATATGTATGCATATGTCGAATTCTCTTACCTAAGTTTTTCTCATGTCTTCGAATGTATCTCCTATATATATATATATATATATATATATATGCATTTTACGTGATTAGAGAGACAATTGAACCGATCTTGTTTGCTTCCTATTTGTTGTTGATCCCACATCATTCAATTGCTAGTGTTCAAGTCGCTATAAAGTTCAATTAAATTGTTATTTTTTTGGAGAGATTTTTCAGTATGTCACGAACACGATCATGCCACATGTCATTATACAAGTGGAGAGACACTTAAAAAAAAAAAACTCCTTTTCATTTATATAATAACATATAACGTACTGCACCGCCCTAAACCCTAAACCCGGAATCGAAGTGGGAGACCCCTCTGTTGCCTGTGTTAGGGCCTATTCGAACGAGAATCCAGTATTTCTAGGCCGTGAATATCTGAACAAAACGAACCATCCTGTGGATATCTTTGCTAGGACCGTACTGAAGGAGCATCGGGTTTCGGGGAGGGGGAAGGGAGGGACTTACGCTTTTATTAAGCTTTAATACTCCTTGTCTTAGGCTTCAGTAGAAGCTAACAATAGGCTATTGGCGTTTTATCCGCATCTTCCTGACCAAGACCTGGAAGAGGTTTGCTTTGCTTTGTTTGGGATAAACTCGCAAAGACTCGACCCTCATTTTTGTCTCCCATAGAGATACTTATAACCCCCTTAAAGTCCATTGATGCAGACTCAATTAGTTGTCCTTCTAACTGCGCATTCTTCCTATTGGGCACATTAAAAATCTCTCCATTTTTATGGGTCATGAGGTTATAAATCAACAACTATTTAGCTTAGTCAGCATAGAGAGAGAGAGAGAGAGAGAGAGAGAGAGAGAGAGACATCTATTACAAGAAACAAAATATTCGTTACATTAACATATTTTTGTTTGATTACTACCATCAATAGCTAATAACGTTGTCATGTCAAATAATTTGACATGTTATGTTATCTTAATTTTCATTACATATATTCAGTTTTAATCAATGACTTAGACCAACACGTCAAATCATAATTAATTATACAGATACGAGTTTCAAGCGTATTTCGTATTTGCTCACTTCAACTCATCCGCACATCTAAAACCACATTTAAATGACATAATCCACACAAAGCAACTAATTAGTACTAATTTTAGGACAATTGGGATTAGCATTTCTGTGGAGTTCGTCGTATTATTTTTGCCATATTGTTTTTGCAGCTGAAATTCCGATGTCAATTTGTCAAAACATGAAAGGAAACAATGTCCTTATTCGTCTTTACACTTTAGTGGGGATTTGCAATTCTGCATCACAAGTGGGACATGTAAATTGGGTTGCATAATGCAATTTGGTTCGGGTTGGGTCCCAAATCTCTTTCAAAATTGGAGAAATTTTTTATTATAACGGGAACACGAGGGTACATCACATGTTTTTATGCAAGTGGTGATAAAATTTATTTTTTAAGTTATTAACTTTTTAATACACATATCACGCCATTTATATAGTAACACGTGATGTATCACCCTGTGTTCCAGTCACATTGAAAAATCTCTTCCAAAACTGACAGTTTATTTATAGGATGATGGAACATCGGCAACTAGTACCACGTGTCACACTCTTACTATCTCCAAAAATATGGGCTAATGACCCAAAATTAAAATTTATGGGCTGCATGCAATCCATACAAGTGTCGAGGTCTCTTCTTTCTCCTTGAATTGAGTTCTTTTGGGTTCTTTTTCTTCATGTGAAGACTGAGACATGTATTATAATTCTTTTGGGCTCGTTTTTTTGGTCATGAGTATAACTTCTTTATTAGTATAACTATCACTATAAGATACCACTTGGAGATAAAGTATTATTTGGCACGTCAATTTCATTGTACATTTATGAAGAGAAATTTAGATATGTCAGGTACACCATTATCCTATGTTGTTTCTGTCTAATAATACAATATTACTTGTTAATTTCGCTTCACATGAGGTTGTGTTCGAACACCACCACGATGGTGTACCCTATCCATCTACGCCCCTCTCCCATTTCAGTGTCAATTCCCCAGATGAGACCTAAAAGTTAAGCTATTTACTATTATAATAAGTCGAACAAAGTCGAACTATAAAACTAATCGACAATATGAGGAGTAACTCAATTACTCATAAACACATGTAAAATTCCTCTTTTCTTCGATCTGTCATTCATACTCTCGACAGTGTGCAATTTGACTCTTAATCTTTTAATTTGTTTATTGTATTTCTCACCAAATTTGTTAGTTGTAGTTTGGAAATTGAAGATTGCCAGATTGGTTGTTGAGTATTATCTGCAAAAGGACAAGGGTTTCAATTTTGATTCCCACACCCCCACCACCCTCCTTCGTGTCCGCGTCTCGTTATCTATGAAACTTCTCGGTAGCTTCTCATCAGAAACAAGTGCATGGCCATGCCCGTGGAAACGTACGTACTACCTTTCCTTCCACCCAAACTCTTTACTCTTCCCTTGAAATCCAGTTTTTTCACTTAATTTTTCTGTCTCTTTTTGTTTCAATCAGGTTATTATTAAAGAATTGCTAACAACTTTCTTACTTTAACTTTCCTTTTCAATAGTCCCATTCTTTTTTTTCTTCTTGCAATGTTGGATGAGCACGTTTATCAGTATCTAATAAATAAACCAATTATGTATTTTTTTCGTTAAATATTGAAATTATGACATCGGTAGTTGAACGATCTTGAAATTGCTTTTAGTCCATGTAAGGGAGAAAACCTTGTGTGTAGAGCTAACCTGACCACATAATTGGTTGTTTGGATCCCTCACAAAATCATAAAATCCCTTATATTTTGGTCCTATTCAACGCCCGCAAACTTATCTAGTGCGAGAGTTGCCATAATCCCGTAGCCCTCCCAATTTATTTCTCCAAATTACAAATTAGCAGGGTACTGTTGATTTTCACGAGCGTGGAAAGGCGCGTGGCCTTGTGAGTAACCAATGGTGTTGTCTCTGTATGGACCACTATAAGATGGAAAGTGATCTCCGACCTTTGTGGATTACATTTTCATCTTCTGGATGCTTCTTCTTCTTCTTGGCTCATCATCTAATTGCTGATCAAGGTTTGAGCACTAATCACTCTTCATGATCATCGTGACCATCTGCTTTAATTTGTGGTTTCTCAAGAAATAACCAAAAGAATTAATCAAGTTATTTCATCAGTCACACGAGTAGTTCACGATTTCTTATGCATATATAGCAGTAGCATCTTGTGTAATGTTTTGCTCAGTTTCTCGAGATGGGGTTTTTCCTTTCGTTGATAAGGTGATATTCTATTCAGGTGCAATATTATTTTATACCGTCTGACCAACTGGTCTAACTCGTGTCTATAAAGATGGGTTCGTTTTGTATGTGTGTAATATTATCTTACAACAGAAGTGAAGTGATATGATTATAATTTCAGCTTCGAATTTTTACAAGTGATCTTTCTTACTTGGTCAGTAACCCTAGCTTGTTCTGCTTCTAAGTTCCTATTCTACTTACTTTTTAGCTTACCCAAAAGCAATTTACTTCTTGTTCTAGTTAAACTCATTGAAATTGGAAATTATTTTCGTACAAGCGATATTGGAGAGGGGATTTGAACACAAAATTTGGTGCAGGGTAAACACTTTTTAACCATTTAGTTGAAAGCCCTTTGAAATTGGAAATCCTAAAAACTCATCAACTCCCAACATGTTCTTTAACGACTTGAGTTACAAGCCTCTTGATGATCCTAACTGTGTTGATAGATATGGTGGCTGTAAACATCTTACTAATTGTAACTTTTTTTCTACAGGTAGTCTGTAAACATGCGGCACAAACATCTCTTGGTGGCTGTCTACTTATGGGCCTTAATCTCTTCACTTCTTCCTGCTTCCTCCAATGGGCTAGTCAGAATTGGTCTGAAGAAGCGACCGTTGGATCTTCAAATCATCAAAGCTGCAAGGACAGCAAGGGAGGGAAAGCCTCAGGATTTGGGTAGTTCAGACGAAGGTATCGTACCTCTGAAGAATTACTTGGATGCTCAGTACTATGGGGTGATTGGAATCGGCTCACCTCCTCAGAACTTCACTGTCATATTTGACACTGGAAGCTCCAATCTTTGGGTTCCTTCTTCAAAATGTTACTTCTCTGTAAGCTGTGCTTACTCTTGGCTTGTCA
The DNA here is from genome assembly GCF_041283825.1 of Pyrus communis. Classification (NCBI taxonomy): domain Eukaryota; kingdom Viridiplantae; phylum Streptophyta; class Magnoliopsida; order Rosales; family Rosaceae; genus Pyrus; species Pyrus communis. Next base: position 20,809,686 of record NC_142568.1, on the reverse strand, counting down.
TTTTCCATAATTTGGTTTGCAGAAAATCACGTATTGTTTCATAATTTCATGCAGCTTGCGTGCTATTTCCACACTCGGTACAAGTCAAGCAAGTCCAGCACATATACCGCAATTGGTAAGCGTGGTATCAGTTTAAAGTTGTTTCCTTTTGTGAAATGCAAGATCAGATTGTAATGGTTTCCTTGTGGTTCAGGGACGTCTGCTTCAATAACATATGGAAGCGGATCAATTTCCGGTTTCTTCAGTCAAGACAATGTTGAAGTTGGAGACCTTGTCGTCAAAAATCAAGTGGGGTTTTGCTTTTGTTTTGTTCTTGGTTTTCACTTTCAGATTCGGTTTCTATCGTGCCTAAGCTGCAATGATTGTAACCATTATTTACTGACTTTGTAAATGCAGGAGTTCATTGAGGCCACAAAAGAAGCAAGTCTCACATTCGTTATAGCAAAGTTTGATGGACTTCTTGGCCTTGGATTCCAAGAAATTTCTGTTGGGAATGCTACACCAGTGTGGTACTTTAATGTTTTCCCTCTGAATAAATCTTAATTTAGATGTTTTCTCTCGAAAATCTACAGTTGCACAGATTATAGTAGATTAATCTTAATATTACAGGCAAACCATGTCAGAACAAGATCTTTTAAGCGATGATGTCTTCTCGTTCTGGCTTAATCGAGACACAAATTCAGATGTAGGAGGTGAACTTGTTTTCGGTGGAGTGGACCCAAATCATTACAAAGGGAAGCACACCTATGTTCCAGTTACTAAAAAGGGTTACTGGCAGGTGACTAAAATTATGTTTTTAAACTCTGTATATCTTATTTTGTTATGTATTCTTGTAGTTAGAAATCTGATAAGTAAACACATTTTCTTTGTTTTCAGTTCGAAATGGGTGATCTTATAATCGGTAACCAGTCAACGGGTGAGTCAGTAGCACCGTGTTTTGTTACCTTGTTTGATCATAAAAAATTCCCATCTATTAGTTTTGGAGGAGAAACTTAGCAGTATTTTTCTTGTCATTGATTGTTCTTGTTGTCCGATTTTAGGTGTATGTGAGGGCGGTTGTGCTGCTATTGTGGATTCAGGAACGTCCTTGCTCATCGGTCCAACAGTACGTGCTTCCATCTTTGTCTACTATAGCTTAATTTTCGAAAATACTCAAGGCTTGGTTTTACATTTGCTCTTTTTGTTTTGCAGACTACTGTGACAGTGCTTAACCATGCTATCGGAGCTGAAGGAGTAGTGAGTGCAGAATGTAAGACAGTCGTGGCTCAGTACGGAGACCTGATATGGGATCTTCTGATATCAGGGGTAAGTTGCTTTTTATCCTTAACTTTGATTTAAGGTTTAAGGATTACCGAAGGTCGGATTTAAGGATCATATCATTGTCTGCAATCTGCAGGCACAACCTGGCCAAGTTTGTAAGCAGCTTGGTTTATGTATTTTCAATGGGTCTAAGTATGTGAGGTTAGTATACTCTTCATAGTTTAAATTATCTCCCTTGTTTTCCATGTTTTGGCGATAATCTTCTGATCCCGTCAGCCATACACGCATTTTAAACTATGTTATGCAATTTTTACAGCAAATTCTTAGGGAAAAAAGCTTTTCTTGTTTAAGTACACCAGAAAAGCTGGAACTTGTTATATCAACTGGGTTTGGATGAAGGGTTTTGACAGGAAACCCTTCATCTGGATCTGCATAGACATATAACGCACGTGTCAAAACCCTTCATCTGGATCTGCATAGACATATAACGCACTTTGACACAATACATCTTTTAATGGTGAAACCGAATTTTGGGCAGCACGGGGATTGAAACAGTGGTTGAGAAGGAAAGCAAGGAGGGATCATCTGTCAGCAATGGTGCTTTGTGCACAGCTTGTGAGATGGCTGTTGTTTGGGCTCAGAATCAGCTGAAACAAAAAGGAACAAAAGAGAAAGTGCTTAGCTACCTTAGTGAGGTGAGCATGAATTGCTAAGAAGCCAAAATTTGGAATAAATTTGCGAGTTGTATAACTTGTATTGAGTTTTGGTTTCGGTGTCAATTGTAACAGCTTTGCGAGAGCCTCCCAAGTCCAGCAGGAGAATCAATAGTCGAGTGCAGTAGCCTTTCGAGCATGCCAAACGTTACCTTCACCATCGGAGATAAACCTTTCGTTCTCACTCCCGACCAGGTTAGATTTCGACAGTCCTACAGATTTTACTCCCGTAATTGATGCTTTCTTGCGCTAGTAACATTATCACGGACTTGGAGCTGTTATCGGAGAACTAATTATTGGTTAAACTCTGCAACCATTTCCCATGTTTTCTGCAGTATGTTCTGAAAACTGGTGAAGGCGTCGCTGAAGTCTGTATCAGCGGGTTTACAGCTTATGATATCCCTCCTCCAACCGGTCCTCTGTGGTATGTTAGCATAAACCTTTACCAATTATCCAGCTTAACTGCATTTTCAGTAGGGTTTATGTCTTAGCTGACTATATGCCTGCAGGATTCTCGGAGATGTATTCATGGGGCCGTACCACACGGTTTTCGACTTTGGTGACCTTCAAGTTGGATTTGCCGAAGCTGCCTAACGCTGTACCGTTCTGGTTCTGTGTATCTTGTTAGCTTCAGAAACTTATAAGTTGGAGATTTGTATTAGATCAAAATATTGTCATGTAATCCGACTCCGATGCTTTAGTAACTTAATAATGTACAGACGGATTTTATCTAATCTCGTTTTCTATTTTTTGTAAATCCATTTTTCGCTTCGATTCAATATATTTGATTTTGAAAAGTACAAGAATAAACAATCGTTACAAACCAATCGTTGTTCATAGGCATCGATGTTTTTAACTCCGATTGGTAAACCTATAAAAATGATCTTACATCTCATGCAACACAATTGCGTATAACTGGTGTCGTAGGCCACATAATTTAACTGGATAAATGGTCCCTCAACTTCAACCCAATTGGAGCATTGGTCCCTCAAACTTTAACCCAATTTTAGCAATGGTCCTTCTAACATAACTCATTTTGACAAAATTCTGACGAAGTTGACGAAAAAGACCATAACTACACATTTTGATGGGTTGAGGGACCAATGGTATTGAAAGAAGTATGTCAACTAGGGCTAGGTTGTATGTTCAATGTACAAAGTTGTTAACCTAGTTTTAGGATTATAGTGTGATGTACCGTGTAGAGTGGCTGGTTTCTGCCACCTTGAGCATAGGTATCACCAATTGTCCCTTGTTGTCAATTCCCTTAATTCAAGGGATGTGTATCTTACTTGTTTTGTTAGCTTTTAGGCGTAAATCAAGGAAGGGTAGGAGGTCTTGTTTCTTCCCTCTAGCACATATATATTGGTTGTCTCTTGTCCTTTGTTCTTTTCATGATGAATATACAATTCACAAAATTCAGTATGGTATCAGAGCAGTGACCCTAATCGGACTGTCTCTGTGGTTTTTCTTGAGAGATTTGTGAGCTTCTTCTTGTCCTCCAAACATGACTGAAGAGAGCTCAGTGAATTTGGAAAGAGACGGCTCCCATGTTGCTCCATCATCACCACATTCAGATGTTGATATCAACCCAAATCAACGTCTTAGTTCTGTCTTGCTAAATGTATTTAACTACCTTCCATGGGAGAGAGTAGTTTCTCTTGCTCTGGGAGGACGATCAAAGCTTGGTTATGTCAATGGTGTTATCCCAACGCCTGAGATTACCTCACCGGATTATGATGCTTGGCTATGCAAAGACCAGTTGGTCATGTCGTGGTTACTCAATTCCATGGATAGTAAGATTGCATAAATTTTCAGCTATGCTGAATCCTCCATGACTCTTTGGAAAAATCTCAAGGAAATGTATGGAAATAAGAACAATGCGGCTTGTGTGTTTCAGTAGAAGAAGGATATTGCTGGCTTGCAATAGGAAGGGAAGCCATTTGTGCAACATCTTGGAAAGCTGACCACTATGTGGAACAAGTTGAATGTGTATCGACCACACACCATCGATGTTGCTGTGCTAACTAAGAGAGTCGACGAGGACAAAATATTCCAACTCCAAGCAAGCCTGAGCCCTGAATTTGAAGATCTTTGAAGCCAGATCCTCATGAATCCCAACTTGCCTTCTTTTTCAAGTGTGTGTGCCACAATTCAAAGAGAAGAGGTTTGAAGGAAAGTCATGACCGTGGAAGTAAAGGCAAATATACCAGAAGCTAGGGCTTACTTCTCTAACCACAAACTTGGTGAAGAGGTGGGCTATAAAGGAAAGAAAATTGGCTTAAAATGTAGCCATTGTGATGCTGGTGGGCACTCAAGAGACCAATGCTGGATTCTTCATCCAAAGCTAAAATCAAAGTTTCCTAGGGATAACAATGGTGTATCTAAAGGCTCGTACAACCCTTCTTACAAGGCAAATCATGCTGCCACAACTTCTTCCGAATGAGCACTGAAGTTCACCACTAATCCAGCTGCACTGATTAACGAGTTTGCTGCATTTCTTCATAAGAAACAAGGCCTTGGAGATAGTGAAGGACCACCAAATTAGTGTGACAATAATCAAACTGCACTACTATGACAATTTGCTGGCTTCCTGGTTAGAAATGAAGGCGTGGTACAGTTGGACATCCCAGGTATCTTACACTCCTTCTCAACTGCTCTTAACATTGGTAATGTGCATGATTATTGGATTATAGATTCTGGAGCCACTGATCATATGACTAACAAGTTTACCAACTTTCATAATTTTGAAAAACTTTCAATTCCATCTCAAGTGTCAGTTGCCAATGACAAAGATGCTATGGTTGTAGGAAAAGGAAAAACGCATTTGATCTCAAGTGATGTCGAGTCTGAGGCTCTTTATGTTCCTTCATTCCCTTTTCAACTTTTATCTGTTGGCAAGATCACAAACTCATTAAATTGTCTTGCTATTTTCTCTAAAAAAAAAAATGTGATTTTTCAGGATTTAGTCACCAAGAAGACGATTGCTGAAAGATTTTTCTTAAATGGTCTCTACTATCTTTCCAAGCATATTCAAGTTCCCAAGTTTTTTCAAGTCACTTCAAGCTTAGCTCAAGAACAACAACTTTGGCACCAATGACTAGCACATCCTTTTGAAAAGTCATATCCACCTTGTTCCTAAACCTCTGCAAAGTTACAAGTCCTTGTGATGTTTGTCACTTCTCTAAGTTTACTAAATTACCATATACTCCCTCTTTGTCTAGGGCTAGTAATCCTTTTGAAATCGTGTATTCCGATGTTTGGGGACCAATCCTAGAGTCTTTTGATGGATACAAATATTTTGTAACTTTTGTGGATGATTTCATAAGGATCACTTGGTTATACCTTTTGAAATTTAAAAGTGACGTGATGGAAGTTTTTCAAGATTTTCATAGACTTGTAACCACACAATTTGCTTCAAAAATTCATGTTTTACGATCAAATAATGGCACCGAATATATGTCCCATAACATGTCACACTACTTGAGCACACATGGTATATTACACTATACAAGTTGTGTTGGAACACCCCAAGAAAATGGGGTGGCCGAGAGGAAGAATAAAGATCTACTTGAGAAGCTAGAGCTCTTATGTTTCACATGAATGTGCCCAAGAAATTTTGGTCCCTAGGAGTCCTTACTGTGGCATATCTCATCAATAGATTGCCTAGTAAAGTGTTGAATTTTAAATCACCTTATGAGGTCTTGAAAATTAGAAAGATCAACTTATCCCATTTGAGAGTCTTTAGATGTACATGCTTTGTTCACATTCAAGCACAAAATCATGACAAGCTAGACCATTGGTTGCCAAATGTGTCTTTCTAGGTTATTCATCTACCCAAAAAGGTTACAAGTGCTATAATCCAACAACTAGAAAAATGGTTGTTTCAAGGGACGTTAAATTTGAAGAACATGTTCCTTACTTCTCACAATCACTGAATTACTCTAGATAGGGGGAGCATTTGCTGGATTTATTTCCAATTCCATATCCAAATGGAGAAGGTCCAACATGCATTCCTAGTGATCATGTGCCAGATGATGTTAATCTTCTCTTGGTGGAACATCTTAAAGATGAAACCTCTTTTTCATCAGAGACTCAACCTCCACCCTCCAGTGATCCTTCAAACCATGATATTGTTCAATTACCTGCAGCTCAACCTTCTCCAGATCGTCACAATCCTGCACGTGAGAGGAAACTTCCATCCAAGTTGCATGATTACGTGACCTACACTACCAGGTATCCCGTGACTGATGTTATTGATTATAGCAAAGTCTCATCTTCTTTTGCTACATTCCTAAGTGCCATTAATGAGAAAGTTTTCAAGAAGCCAATCTTCATAGTGACTGGAGAATTGTTATGGCAGAAGAGCTTCAAGCTCTCCATGAAAACAACACATGGACCATAGTGAAACTTTCAAAAGGAAAAAAGGCAATAGGGAGCCGTTGTGTGTACAAAACTAAGTTTCATCCAGATGGCACGATCAAAAGGAATAAGTCTCACTTGGTTGCTCGAGTTTTACATAAACCTATGGGGTTGATTATAAGGACACATTTGCTCCCATGGCAAAAATGAACATTGTTAGGGTGTTGTTGTTAGTTGCAATTAACAATGCATGGCCTCTTTTTCAAATGGATATTAAAAATGCTTTTTTGCACGGTGAACTTGTAGAAGAGGTTTACATGAAGCTTCCCCCAAGTCATCCTCAATCAAACAACCCAGAAATGGTGTGCAAACTTCATAAATCCATTTATGGTCTCAAGCAAAGTCCACATGCATAATGTTGTAGAAAGGGTTGGTTTTTGTCGACGTATTGTGGATTCCTCCCTATTTGTTTGCTCTAGCTCAGTAGGTAAACTCATTGTGCTCATTTAAGTTGACGATCTAATTATGACGTGTGATAATATGTCAGAGATTAATGCTCTTAAATAGTATCTCAACAACAAGTTTGCTATCAAGGATCTTGGCACTCTTAAATACTTTTTGGGCATCGAGATGGCACACTCTCACAGAGGTTTCTTCCTCAACCAACGTAAGTATGTTATGGATCTTCTTCACGAAGCAAAAATGACAGATTGCAAGCCTGCTTGCACCCCCTTGGATAACAACTTGAAGCTGAAAACTCACAGTGATCATATTCCCAATTTAAGCTACTATCAAAGAATGGTTGGCAAACTCATTTATTTGACTATCACACCTCCTGATATATCATATGCCGTCAGCCTTGTTAGCTAGTTTATGCACTCTTTAAGCATGGATCATTTGAAGATTGTTCATCGTGTGCTTTGTTATCTCAAGGGTTCCATTGGTAGAGGAATTATTATGCGCAACAATAGTCACACTCACATCTCAGGCTATACCGATGCTGATTGGGCAGGAAATTCTCTCAATCGCAAGTTTACTACTGGATTTTGTACGTTTGTGGGAGGCAGCCTAGTTACCTGGAAAAGCAAGAAACAAAGTGTTGTTGCACGCTCTAGCACAGAGGCAGAGTATCGTGCTATGGCGTCGACTGCTTATGAACTTATTTGGCTCAAAAGCCTTCTGTTGAACTTAGGTTTTTCTCATCAGCAACCCTTGTCCCTACACTGTGATAATCAGGTTGTGATGCACATTGCATCGAATCCGGTATTCCATGAGCAAACTAAACATATTGAAGTTGATTGTCATTACATTCGAAATCAAGTTCAGTCCAAGGTGATCAATACTCACTACACACGCAGTCATGATCAACTTGCAGATATTTTCACAAAAGGATTGACATCTGCTAATTTTCAGCGTCTTTAGTTCAAGCTTGGATCAATTAATCCTTTTGATCTAGCTTGAGGGGGAGTATTGGAAGAAGTATGTCAACTAGGGCTAGGTTGTATGTTCACTGTACAAAGTTGTTAACCTAGTTTTAGGGTAATAGTGTGATGTACCGTGTAGAGTGGCTGATTTCTGCCACCTTGAGCATGGGTATCACCAATTGTCCCTTGTTGTCAATTCCCTTAATTCAAGGGATGTGTATCTTACTTGTTTTGTTAGCTTTTAGGCGTAAATCAAGGAGGGGTAGAGGTTTGATTGATGTTTTCCTTCTTCATGCTAGAATATGTTTAGTATAATGGCACAAGTAAGGGTGTCGAATCCACAGGGACTAATTGGACCTATATAATCACTTGTTTTGCAAGAACTCTTTACTAGAGAAATAAAACTAATCAATGTAGGCAGATTTGTTGTTGTACCTTGAAAGCATAAAGAAATGAAGTAAACACAAAATGAATGAATCAACAGCTAATAAAATGAGATAGTACCAATGGAGATGAAGCTAGGGATTCGATTTTACCATTGCTAACCCAAGGCCATGCTTGTTGAATCAGATTATACTCATCCATCTACCTATTTCTTGAGTTTGTTTCACTTAGATATGATCAACCATATGATGTGTGGATTTGATCAAATGTCTCTAATCATGAGCCTAATTGTGATGTGCAACTTTGGTTCCTAATCAAGAATATGTAGTGCACAAGAAACTTTCACAAAACCAAAGGGAACACTCGACAGGATGTTTGCAAAACATTCCCTTCATTCATTCACATATCCACCAAGATTATGCATGATGTGTGCTTTAATCTTGGCTAAACAACCTGTGGTTAATTCAAATGATGATCAAGCATTAAAATCAACACACTAAGTCACAATTAAATCGGAGAATGAAACAAGAAATAGATAGATTAAATGAGAATTCTGAATTAACTACATGACAATCTTGCAAGGCTACATCGAATCCCTAGAGAGAGATTAGTTACACTTCATGTTTACAAAAGGTTTGACATAAAAATATATAACATGAGTGAACATAGGATTAAGAAGAAAGAACCCTTGAAGCAAAACTGATGTCGAAATCCCTTAAGAGTTGCCTTCGGTGTTGGTGCTCCAAGTGTGTTGTAAATGAAGGTGGAGCGGCTAAGGTTGAATGGTTTCTGCGAATGGGAGAGTGTATGGAATGGAATGAAGCCGAGAAGAGATTGTGTAGAAATGGAAGGGGATTTGCGGCAAAAGGGAAAGATTGGATGTGTTTGTGGTGTCTTGTGTATGAAAATGAGATGTGTTTTTTGTGTATGAATGCATGGGTTTTTATAGGGGGAATGGGAGAATAAGTGGGTGATTGTTTAAGAGTGAATGTGGTTGTTATGATTGAGAGTGCATGTGGATGAAATAATGATGGAAAAAGAGCTAGGTTGTTGGTGTGTGAATGCATGTGTTGAATGATTAGAGTGCATGTGGGTGAATATGTGGTTGAAATGATGAAGTAGGAAAGTGGAAATGCATGTGTTGAATTGGTGGTGCAATGATGAAAGAGTAAGTGCATGTGTGTGTGAATGCATGTGGCTAAGGGTTGTTGATTGGGCTAGAGGTTTTGCATGGCTCAAAGGATTGTTTGATTGGGCTAGGCCCTTTGTTTTATGTCCAAAGTGCATACAAGGCTTTCAAATTCGTCCAACACTTTGGCTCCAAGCATATGCTATCCATTCCAAGCCCAATTTTGCTCCAAAATGCTCCAAAATGCATCTTTTTGCTTCCTTAGCCATATGAACCTAAAAACACACGAAAATGGCTTAAACTACTAAAACAACTATGAATTAACAACATAGATGCACGAAAACAAGCTAAGTAAGTCGCCTAAATATGCTCCTATCAAGGTCTTGTTTCTTCCCTCTAGCACATATATATTGGCTGTCTCTTGTACTTCGTTCTTTTCATGATGAATATACAATTCACAAAATTCAATAAATGGTAATAGCTTAATGAGAGATCATTGCTCCAATTTGATTAAAGTTAAGGGATCCTTGTTACAATTTATTCTAATTATTTTGTCAAAGTTCAGAGTGCGATATGCAGAGTTCCCGGTCTAATAGATAGAAAAGTGTTGACGGTGGCAGTAATAGTTTAAGTCTTATAGCCAAGCAATGAAAGCAAACAAAAGACATCTCAAATAACCACCATAAATCAACTTCCTCTTAAATCAAACTCATCTTCAACATGAACAGTTACGATCAATACGCGTCCCTTAGACTTAGAGGTGCCACCTTTAGAAGAAAACCCAAATTTCAAAGCCTTCCGTTGATCCTGATCTGCAAGTGTAGTAGCACTGTTCAGTTCAGTGGAAACTGGGGCAGGCCCAGATTCTTCTTGTTGCTGTTGTAGCTGCTGCTGCTGCTGCTTACGATCATCCGCACATATACATATACATATATATATATATATATATATATATTTATCCTGCCTAACTTCTGTGTGGCACTCATATATTTGCCAAATCCACTATTTTGTTTGCTTAATCAAGAATTAACGTGTGAACAATTACTTAACAATTTGGCACTTTGAAAATGAAGCATCATTCTCTGCACATAAAGAACTAAGGTTTTTATCAACTTCAACTAATCAATGGGATAACAACTTGTGAAGAAACCATCAATATTTTAAGGAAGTTTTAACGAAACACTTCTGGTACTGTTCATTTTTAACAAAAAACCACATTTTTACCTTTTCCTGGTACTATTCACTACACCTTTATTTGTCATTTTTTATTAAAACTAAATTTTTTTTTAGATTTTTCATTAGTTTTCCTTCTTGGGAAATGACTTAAAAAGCATGGTAGAGAGAAGCTGCAGGGAATAAATTGGTAGAGAGAAGCTGCAGGGAATAAATTGGTGGAGCATGCCAAACCCTGGCTTTTATTAGTAAGAGTTTTCAGATGCCTTAAAGCTAGACAGCTTGCGTGCTATGAGACAAAACTAGAAACTTTTACTGTCGCCATTTATACTTAACTGCAAATCGCAACAAATCACAAGTTGACACAAATATTGAAACGGTTATAAAACCAGCAAAAGAAAAAGTTTTTATACATGTGTCGGACTATGATTTGTTTGTACGAATGAAAAAAGGAAAGGAGGGGATGCCGACCTTTAATTATTAACCAATGCATGAACCAAAGCTATTTTTCAAAGGAAGATTATATTCACACACCCGAAATTACTTCTCCCACACCCTTTTAATTTTTTAATATTTTTCTATCAAGTGTTAGTGGTGTGTAGAAAATATTAAAAAAATTAAAAATGTATAGGAGAAGTAATTTGGGATGTGTGAATATAATCTGTCTTTTCAAAACCTATTGGGAAACTTTTTACAATTGTATTTACCTAATGCATTCTTGAGTATCTTATGAAGTTTCCAGTATTTCTCATTCCTTAAAGTTGATGAAGGCCAAATAATATTTTTTTTGGTAAACAAAACCCCATTAAATACTGATCAGCACACGCTTAATCTTAATCTAAACAAGTTTTAGATCACGAGGGATTACTCGTTCTGGTGACAAGATCATATGCATGGTATCTGTTAATTAAATGCGTCGTAAAATGTGTGCTAATCCGAAGCTAATCAAATAAAACTACAGAAAATAGAGGACCATAGAAAATGTACCTTCGGTTGAGAAAGATAATAATGGTATGAGCGTGTCTTGGTCAAGCGAGAAAGCAGAGGACCATCGTAAATGTACTTTCAACCTTTTTTTTTCTCTGGTCTCATTGGTGATCTCAACCATCCAAAATTAAATTACTTCCTTAGCTGCAGTTTGAGTCCTCCAAGATTCCTCACTAGGATCACCTCCTACTATAAATACACAACACCTACTTAATAGTCACAACAAACCAAAGTGAGTACTAAGAACTTTCTTCATCTCACTTAAACCTTTGTGTTTAATTATGTTTACGTGCCGAAAAAGAGTTACGGCAGGCAACAGGCAGAAGAAGTCCTCCATCTCATGCTTCAGCATGTTCAAATGGGGGAGGCCACGCGATCGCAGAGGAGACGACGTGATGGAGGATTCCTACATGAGTGAAGGAAGGGTTTGGGCGGGCGATGAGGACAGAGGCGAGTGCGTGGCTGAGCCCGGGATTAACAACAAAGCTGCGGCTTTCATAGACAGAATCCGCAAGAAATTTGAAGAAGAAACTGTGAAGCCAGATGGAAAGGCCTAATAAGAAAGGAAAACCATGGATGCCTGCATCACTTAATGTACTATATGGTCTTACTTTACTCAATAAAGTTTGTATTTATTTGTAAATCACTATAATAAATGTAGTATCTGTTTCGGTTATGCATTCTTCTGTCTTGGTTTTCAAAATCAATTTAGGCAGAAAACTAATGGTTCTCAATATACCATATGCTCACAAACCATTAGCAACTACAAATGGGTCAACCCAATGGACCGAACCGTCTGTTGATTTGGTGGGTTTTAGTGAGAGACCACGCAGCCCAATTGACTTTGGTGACATTGCTCGTTTGGTGTCTATCATTGATTTGGAACGAGTGTCTAATTTTAATTTCGAAGGTGAAACTTATCTTTTTGAATGATTAATCCATCTTGGATAATAGTTGAATTTCGTCTTGGGGTATGAGCTCATTTCTCAATTTCGAATAACGTATTTTGACTGCATAAATTTTATAATGGGAACTATTTAATTTCTTAATTTTTATTTGAAGATTATTCCTACAAAAATTCATTTCAATTGGAGATGATTTAGTTATTCAAATCTATAAAACAAATTAACAGTTCATGTACCAAGTAACATATTCATGATTAAAGAATTTCTAATTTGGATGATTTTTTTGTAGGAGTGAAGTGATATTTGAATAAAGATTAATAAATTGAACGGTTCGATTGTGATCGTATTCGGTCAAGATACGTTATTCGCAAATGGAGATATGTGCATCCCCCACATAGGGTGGATGCAAATGGGGATAAGTGCATCCCTCACAAATAAATTGAACGGTGCCAATCCTACATGCCAAACGATGACCCATGCTTTTATAATAGAACTGAAATGGATAACCTATTAAATTTAGGTATATTAAAAGGTTGAGGTGAACGCTTTTTCATTTTTTTTTTCGGAATTAGAGTAGGATTAGAATGGATATATTTCCTTTATAAGTAACTCATCTTCTACCTTCAAGTTGAATATAAGTTTTTCATTTCTTCCTTCAACATACGACTCGTTCCCATCCAAATTTAGAGACCAAACGGCGCAAAATTAAAAGTATTCCCAAACTGAAGGACCGATAAACAAAGGTTGAGTGCTTTCATAATTTTGTGAAATTGAACCAAAAACCATATCTCAGAATCTTGTGAAGATAATCAAATAATAAGAAACCCCAAACTAATACATCAAAAAAGGGGAGAAAAGTTGTCACTTAACCAACAAACCAAAACATTAGCACATTAGAAATAGAAAGCATACAATTAGGCTTTAAAAGTAGTCGACTAAACCGTAAGTTGCTCGAGAAAACTTAAATACCTGCTCTATTTCTGACTTTTTTGGAGTAGTCTACCAAGCAAGCAGTAAGAAGTTTCTAGAGTACATACATACATACATACATACATACATATATATATATATGTATATGTGTATATATATATATATATATATATATATATATCCTGCCTAACTTCTGTGTGGCACTCATATATTTGCCAAATCCACTATTTTGTTTGCTTAATCAAGAATTAACGTGTGAAAAATTACTTAACAATTTGGCACTTTGAAAATGAAGTATCATTCTCTGCACATAAAGAACTAAGATTTTTATCAACTTTAACTAATCAATTAGATTACAACTTGCAAATAAACCGTCAATATTTTAATGACATGAAAAGCATGCTTGGGGTTGTGGTGCCTACAATTTATTTGGAATCCAAGTCAGTTCCATAAATAGGGGTTGTGGTTTCTTCCACACAAATTGTTGTACATGGTACATGCCTTAATTTTGTCCTCAAATCGCATTTTACTTTAGATAGTTTTTTTTTTCAAAGGAAAGCTAATGAAAAGGACTTGAAAACTTTGAGTTTTAACGATAATAACAAAATAAAAGGTAAGATGAATAGTACCAAGATTGATTTTTTAACGTAAAAATATGATTTTTCGCTAAAATGAACAGTACCGAAAGTTTTTTTTGTTAAAGTTCTATTTTTTCAAAAGCTGCTGCAACTTGTAAATGTAGCTAGGCATAGGGTTTTTTCTGTACGCTAATCCGAAGCTAATCAAATAAAACTACACATCTATGACAAAAAAGTAGGTTACATCCCTTAAACAGGTCAGATTTGGCTGATCATCATTGCTAATTAAATGATTTGGAAGATGAAAAGAGTGGAATGGTTATCAATGAACTTGAGGAGGAATATCACTATTTAAAAGATTTATCTGTAAATTTTAATGCAATCTTCATAGTAGTACTTTTTTTTTAAATTCTTGTGGGAAAGATAATTTAAACTCGAGTGAATAAGGAAGCTAGCACATCCCGCTCCAGGAGAAATTTTTCCAAGTGCCGGGTACACATGACACTTGGTGTTCCCTCACCTATTAGCATTTAGTTTTATTTATTTATTGAAAAATAAGATTGAAGGATATCCAAGATGTCAAATGCTAATAGGTGGGGAACACCAAGTGTCATGTGTACCCGGCACTTGGAAAAATATCTCCCGCTCCAGCAACATCTGCAGTTTCCATGACAGTTTGTTCTACCTTTGTGTAGTCTCGGTCCACAGTGGAAGGCTCCGCACCTGAGCCTCGTTTCGAAAAATAAAGTGACAATAATCGTATGAGTCTGCTTTGGTCAATTGAGAAAGACAATGATTCTATGAGTCTGTTTTGGTCAGTTGAGAAAGTAGAGGACCATAGAAAATGTACTTTTCAACCTCCTTTTTTCTCTGGTCTTATTTGTGATCTCAACCATCCAAAGTCACTTCCTTAGCTGCAGTTTGAATCCTCCAAGATTCTCCACTAGGATCACCTCCTACTATAAATACACACCACCTTCTTAATAGTCACAACAAACCAAAGTGAGTACTAAGAACTTTCTTCATCTCACTTAAACCTTTGTGTTTAATTATCTTTTCGTGTCGAAAAAGAGTTATGGCAGGCAACAGGGAGAAGAAATCCTCCTTCTCATTCTTCAGCATGTTCAAATCGAGGAGGCCACGCAATCACAGAGGGGACGACATGGCGGAGGATTCCTACATGAGTGCAAGGAGGGTTTGGCCGAGCGAGGAGGACAGAGGCCGGTTCGTGGCTGAGCCCGGGATTGACAACAAAGCTGCTGCTTTCATAGACAGAATCCACAAGAACATTGTCTCAGAATATGAGTGCCAAACCTTAACTGTGAAGCCAGATGGAAAGGCCTAAGAAGAAAGGAAAACCATGGATGCCTGCATTACTTAATGTACTATATTGTCATATTTTATTCAAACAATAAGTTTGTATTTATTTGTAAATCACTATAATAAATGTCGTATCTATTTCTGTTAATCATTTTCTGTTATCTTAAGTTGCAGAGTTTTTTACTACCATTCTGGTGTATTTTTCAAAAAATAAAAATAAAAACATGGTAGAAGAGAGAAACTAATCAGAAGTTTCAGTATGACGGTCACTATAGGAAGCACTTATTCTCATAAGCACTTTTACCAAAAGTTATTTTAGTAGACATTCAAGTGCTTCGTGGAAAAGTGCACCTCTATGACCATGAAACAATGTTAGTTTTTCTGCCAAATGTAAGTGTTTTTGGTTGTCCTAAAACGTTTTTAGCACTTCCAGAGAAACCAAATTCCCAGCCAGCAAAAATGTCTCTGGCATTCCAGAAACACGAAAATTGAGCCAGAAACTGAACAACCAATACACAAAAAGCGAGTGATTTCTACAAATTGGTCCAAAACCCATTTCAAGAATCTGGTAAAGATGAATAATTTCGAATAGTTCAAATGATAATCAAGTAAAAAACCCCAAATTAGTAAAAAGAAAAGGCCGTGCTGAACCAGAAAAGTGGGCCATTAGTTTATAAATCAAAACAATAGTAGATATGAACAATTCAATTAGGAAAAGAGTACCTGGATTGAAGCAGAAAGTGAAAATTTCTGGCGAATGGAAGAACCGAAGATGCTCCGGAGCTCGAACCGGCTCTGTTTTCTGACCCTCTTCGACTGGTTCAACACGCAAGAGATTATGGTAAGTGAAATTGGGGGTTGAATAGCCCAAGTACAAATGGGTCAACCCAATGGGCCGACCCGTCTGTTGATTTGGTGGGTTTTAGTGAGAGACCACGCAGCCCAATTGACTATGGTGACGTTGCTCGTTTGGTGTCTATTATTGAATTGGAACGAATATCTAACTTTAATTTCGAACGTCAAACTTATCTTTTTGAATTTAATCCATCTTGGATAATACTAAAATTTCACTTTGGGAGATTAGCTCATTCCTCCATTTTGAATAACGTATCTTGACTGTACAAATTTTATAATCATAACTATTTAATTTCTTAATTTTTATTTGAAGATCATTCTTACAAAAATTCATCTCAATCGGAGGTTATTTAATCATTCAAATCTATAGAACAAAAATTGACGTTTTAGGTACCAAGTAACATATTCATGATTAAAGGATCTCCAATTTGAATGATTTTTTGTAGGAGTGATATATGAATGAAGATTAATAAATTAAATGGTTCAATCATGATTTTATTCGGTCAAAATACGTTATTCGCAAATGAAGATTTGTGCATCCCCCCATGGGATGAATGCAAATGGGGATAAGTGCATCCCTCACAAGATTAATAAATTAAACAATTCCAATCCTATATATCAAAAGGTAGAAGTGAACGCTTTTTCATTTTTTTGGAATTAGAGTTGGATTAGAATGGATGTATTTTCTTTTTAAATAACTCATCTTCTACCTTCAAGTTGGACATGAGTTTTTTGTTTCTTCCTTCAACATACAACCCATTCCCATCCAAATTTAGAGACCAAACAAGGCGCAAAATTAAATTATTCCCACGCTGAAGGACCAATAAACAGAGGTTGAGTGCTTTCATAATTTTGTGAAATTGAACCAAAAACCATATCTAAGAATCGTGAAGATAATCAAATATTAAGAAACCCCAAACTAATATAAAAAAAGGGGATAAAAGTTGTCACTTAACTAACAAATCAAAACATTAGCACAATAGAAATAGAAAGCATTCAATTAGGCATTAGAAGTACTCGACTAAACAAGAAATTGCTCGAGAAACTTAGGTGCAACCGGAATACCTACTCTATTTCTGACTTTCTTGGAGTAGTCTAACAAGCAATAAGAAGTTTCTAGTGTGTGTGTGTATCCTGCCTAACTTCTTTGCTGGCACTCATATATTTGCCAAATTAATCAAGAATTAACGTGTGAACAATTACTTAACAATTTAGCATTTTGATAATGAAGCAGCATTCTCTGCGCATAAAGAACTAAGATTTTTATTAACTTTAACTAATCAATGGGATTACAGCGTGCAAAGAAAGCATCAATATTTTAATGACTTGAAAAGCATGGTAGAGAGAAGTTGCAGGGAATAAGTTGGTGGACCATATTGCCAAACCCTGGTTTTTACAAGTAAGAGTTTTCAAATACCTTAAAGCTGGACAGCTTGCGTGCTATGCTACAAAACTAGAAACTTTTGCGCACAACACTGTCGCTCATCCTTAACTGCAAATCACAACAAATCACAAGTTGACACAAATACTGAAGCGGTTTATAAAATCAGCAAAAGAAAAGATTTTTGTATATGCGTCGGACTATGATTTGTCTGTACGAAGGAAAGAAGGAAATGAGGGGATACCGAACTTTAATTATTAAAACTCTAGAGTACTTAACCAATGCATGAACCAAAGCTATCTTTCTAAAGAAGGGGAAACTTTTTACTATTATATATACCTTCTGCATTCTTGAATATCTAATGAAGTTTCCAGTATTTCTTATTCCTTAAAGTTGATGAAGGCCAAATAATATTTTTTTCTTAAACAAAACCCCATTAAATACTGATCAACACACGCTTAATCTTAATCTAAACAAGCTTTAGATCACGAGGGATGACTCGTTCTGGTGACAGAATCATATGCATAGTATCTGTTAATTAAATACATAGTAAAATGTATGCTAATCTGGAGCTGATCAAATAAAACTATACATCTCTCAAGAAAAGTAGGTCACATCCCAAAAACAGGTCAGATTTGGCTGATCATCACTGCTAATTAAATGATTTGGAAGATGAAGAAAGTGGAAAGGTTAACAATGAACTTTAGGTGGAATATCACTATTTAAAAGATTTATCTGTAAATTTTAATGCAATCTTCATAGTAGTACTTCTTTTTCCTTCTATCACTGCTAATTAAATGATTTGGAAGATGAAGAAAGTGGAAAGGTTAACAATGAACTTTAGGTGGAATATCACTATTTAAAAGATTTATCTGTAAATTTTAATGCAATCTTCATAGTAGTACTTCTTTTTCCTTCTTGTGGGGAAGAGAATTTAAACTCGAGTGCATAAGGAAGCTAGCACATCCCGCTCTAGCAACATATTCAGTTCCATGGCAATTCTTCGAAAATGAAAGTTACAATAATTGTATGAGTCTGCTTTGGTCAAATGAGAGACAATTATTCTATGAGTGTTTTGGTCAGTTGAGAAAGTAGAGGACCATAGAAAATGTACTTTCAACCTTTTTTTTCTCTGGTCTTATTTGTGAGCTCAACCATCCAAAAATTACTTCCTTAGCTGCAGTTTGAGTCCTCCAAGATTCTCCACTAGGATCACCTCCTACTATAAATACACACCACCTTCTTAATAGTCACAACAAACCAAAGTGAGTGTGAGTATTAAGAACTTTCTTCATCTCACTTAAACCCTTGTGTTTAATTATCTTTTCGTGTCGAAAAAGAGTTATGGCAGGCAACAGGCAGAAGAAATCCTCCTTCTCATTCTTCAACATGTTCAAATCGAGGAGGCCACACAATCGCAGAGGGGACGACATGATGGAGGATTCCTACATGAGTGCAAGGAAGGTTTGGCCGAGCGAGGAGGACAGAGGCCAGTTCGTGGCTGAGCCCGGGATTGACAACAAAGCAGCCGCTTTCATAGACAGAATCCACAAGAACATTGTCTCAGAATATGAGTGCCAAACCTTAACTGTGAACCCAGATGGAAAGGCCTAATGAGAAAGGAAAACCATGGATGCCTGCATTACTTAATGTACTATATTGTGATATTTTATTCAAACAAGTTTGTATTTATTTGTAAATCACTATAATAAATGTCGTTTCTGTTGCTGTTATGCATTTTCTGTTATCTTAAGTTACAAAGTTTTTTACTACCATTCTGCCTATCTTTTTCATTCTTCTATTTTGGTTTTCAAAATCAATTTAAGTAGAAAACTAATGGATATGCCATAAACTTAATTATAAGCAGCATGAAGCTAGTGGAAGTTGTCAATACTAATCAGCGTCGAAGTTTTCTGGTGTATTTTTTCAAAGAAAAAAAAATTAAATAAAAAAACATAGTAGAAGAGAGAAAACTAATCGGAAGTTTGAGCATGACGGTCACTACCGGAAGCACTTGTTCTCATAAGCACTTTTACCAAAAGTTATTTTAGTAGACATTAAAGTGTTTCATGGAAAAGTGCACCTCTATGACCTTGAAACAATGTTAGTTTTTCTGCCAAATGTAAGTGTTTTTGGTTGTCATAACCCGTTTTTATCACTTCCAGAAGCAGTCTTAGATATACCCTAGAATATTGTACGATTTCGTACCACCAGATATAGAATTATATAAATTACTTGCATCATCTTCTCCATGTTTGCAATCAACCATTCGTGGTTAAAAGAAAAATTCAGGTTGCTTTTGATCATTAGCATTATGCAGCAATTCCATAGCAGTCTTTGTGTGGTTTCTTCAGGTTTTTAAAGATAATGTTCATGATTTAATTGTATAATCGAAAATTGGAAATTTAAGAAAATTTAAAGAGCACATAGAATCCTTTAGATTTTATACTTTCAAGCAAATTTTCAATAGATTTCTGATAAAGCAGCTGTTTCATCAAGTTCTTTTTTATTTTTGGCCTATATATTGCTTTAAAAAATTATCGTGCACAAGGAGCGTATGTAAGTTGTCTAAAGATACAAGACCGAACTCTAGCTTCGTAATTCAAGCAATATACTCGGTTACTTTTCTTGCAAGATACTGGTTGAAAGTTAAAGTGCCTACAATTATTTGGAATATAAGTCAGTTCCACAAATAGGGGTTGTGGTTTCTTCCGCACAAATTGTTGTACATGGTACATGGTTTATTTTTGTCCTCAAATCGCATCTTACTTTAGATAGTTTTTTTCAAAGGTTGCTGCAACATGCAAATGTAGCTAGGCATAGGGTTTTTTCCACAGACAATAAGTACAGCTAGCAGAAACAAAAGCAATGGTAGAGAAAAAAATACCAGACCAACCCTCCAAAATAGGAGGAGACACATAATTAAGATCAATATGAACCAGAAACAAAGCATATTATATATGCATGTTGTGTGTCACATAACAAAATCTTCACTCCAGCCCGTGGCATTGAACCGAGACTCAAATCATGGCTAATCAGACAACTAGAGTAACTTGTTTTCAAAACATTCTTCACTAATGCTATTGGTTGTTTTGTTGTTTACAATCATGGAATTACACTTCTGATCAACCAAATTAAGGTCTCGTGTTAAAGCAAGCGGAGATTGTACTAATTTTCGTTAATCTGGCTGTTGTTTCGGTGTCTACAAGTATGCACGTTGTGTGTCACATAATAGCAGATTTTCCTTAAACCCTGAATCTTTAGTTCTTTACCCCTGTATTGAATCATAACTTGAATCAGCTAATCAAACAACTGGAGCAGCTTTTCAACATTCTTCACTAATTTGACTACTAATTAAATGCTATGATGTTGGTTACAGGCTTGATGAACTAATGTAATATCTCATATTAAAGTAAGTGGAGGTTGTACTAATTTACATTCATTAATTCGCTGTTGGTTCAGATAGATAACTTTTCGTTCATGAAGTTCTCAGTCATTTGCTGCTAGTTTCTGAATGTACTAATTTAGCAGTATTCGAAGGGATTATTTCTTTCTCTAGTCTGTCTCATATTTAAGTAAGAGTAATGTCAAAGAGATTAAATTTTTTAAATCAAATTTGCAAACTAAATAATTTGGTTGTAGATAATTGGATTAAAATATTGATTAACGTGCTTGTTTCTTATTAGTGACACATCATTTGGTTTAAAAAATTTGGTCTCTCTCTAGCATTGCTCTTAAATAATTAAGTAGAGATTGAACTGATTTTCGTTCATTAGTTGTTGGTTTGGATTACTAATTTTTCGTTTCATTAGTTCATTAAGGTCTCAGTCATTCGTTGTCGGTTTTGATTTCAGTCGTCCTTTGTATTCCACTTCTTTTTTTTTATCGATTTCTGAATGGCTCCGCCTCCATTAACGTACACATTCGAGACATAAAAACAAATTGAGACAAGTCACTAGTGATTCCAGCCTAGTTGTTGGTGCAGTGAGAGTTGGATTTCAGTTCATTAAGGTCTCAGTCATTTGTTGTCGGTTTTGATTTCAGTCATCCTTTGTATTCCACTTTTTTTATTATTTTATTATTTTCTTTTATTATTTTTTTTTTATTTTTTTAATTTTATCGATTTCTGAATGGCTCCGCCTCCATTAACGTACACATTCGAGACATAAAAACAAAGTGAGACAAGTCACTAGCGATTCCAGCCTAAAATTGTTGGTTCAGTCAGAGTTGGATGCACTTCTGTATAGCTGTATTGAACTGTGATCTTTCTAAACCTGTATAAGTTTCACTTTTATAAGATCCCTGAGGAGTACCTTTTGATGGTTCATATGCATCGAATAATTGATTGTCTAGGGTTAACCCTTCAAAGTTCCACATAGAATAAGAACCTTCTTTACATTTTTCAAAGCACATTCCAGAGAACAATTTCAGATTCTTACACCATAAAATACAACTACACTGTGGAAAAAATATCTCACTTGCCATTTGAGGAATTTTAATTTCATATAGCCCTCTCCTTTAAGCTGTAACAAAAGATACTTGGAGAATTTCTAGGTAACGAGATGAATGTAAAAGTTATTATCACCGTGTTTAAACTATTTACATGTCTTGATGAGTGATCACTATATATTAGGATGTTTAGACAAGAAAATTTGATGTAATTTTTGTTGGAACATCACCCTGGAATTGAATAGGGCTTCTTATGATTGACAATTGTAAACTCACTTAAGGCAAACATCACACTGTTAAGCATTGCATGATTTTTCAAAAGTTTCTCACACAACTTAATGAGTCTTCCATGTTTATATTTAATTTGAATATCACAGACAGGTTACATATTAGATGTACATTCTAACTTGAACATACCAAGTGGAATATGCATTACGAAAATCTAACATTCAAAGTTTGCATGTGTAATTTATAAATAATTTGTAGAACTACGTAGGATTGTCGATGGTGATGGCTAAACCCGAGTGCCTTTTACATTTGATTTTCCAAAACATTTGTTTTCTTATTGCCGATTTCAATCCTTGTTAATTTAGTTGTTTTTATTGTTTGTCTTTTACTTTAATTCACAATTACAAATCTTTTCTAAATCTTGTGTTGAATAGTTAATTAACAGTGGGTTAAAATACAAGTTATTCATATCAATCCTTATAGAAAACGATTTTAATTGAGCTTTCTTTACTATGATAACCTTGTTATTTTGTAAATATTTTATGTTTTTGAGCTTTTTTATACTATGATAATCTTGTTCACGTATAAGTATTTTTAAATATTTTTTACCTTAATTTTGCAGGTGGTAAAAATTCTATGCAGTAGTACATAGGTAGTCTCCACATCAAATAATTATTACTTACATGATGTGGTTCGTGAGTGGGTTATATATTACAAACATATATATTAATTAAATATTTATTGTGCACAACCACGGGCAATATCTCTTTCGTACAATACGGCATCAGTTATATATATATTTTTTTATAGAAATAATAGTGTTAATGAGTTAAATGGTTAATTTTTAAAACAAAGAAAAATCAGTGAGAATCGAACCCATACTATAGCATTGATATGATTATTTTCCAAAATTGCAGTAAAGTGATGACATCTGCCAATATCAATTATATTTGGTTCCGCTGATTATTTTTCTTGACTACTTGTGGTTCTCATAACAATAACCAAAACAATAACTAAAATAAACACGGTTATATTTTCTCTCCGAAAGTGTTCTCATGATACTATAAAAATTATTATTCAATATGAAAAGTATGAACATTTAGAAGTCGTCTTTCAATATTTAAGTTGTTCTTTGTGTAAATGTTTTTGAAAATAATATAGAGAACTCTTTACGAAAACGTCTCCAACTACCTGCATGCACTTTTCTTGTCAAAATAGGTCATCTAATTTTGTTTACTTGTTGCTTAGTTGGTTGTTTGATTTTCTCATACCATATCAAGAAATTTTATATCCAAGAGGATCCACATTCAACCCTTCCCCCTCCCAGACATGTTTATATATATTTCCATGGATCTTGGAGAAACTATTTTGTATTAAAAGTATCATAGAAACAACATTGGATTATGGAGAAATTCTACAACACCATTAAATGGAGTAGCTTTATAAATCTTAGAACGCCACTGTACTCGACAAGTTTTATGTTAGTTCCAAGTACTCCATGTCTTTTCTCAAAGTCCCTTTGCAAGTCTTCCTTTACCCCTTTTACCATGAGCCTATCTCACAATCGCATTTTTTCACTGGAGCATTTGTAGGTATTCGGTTCACATGTCCAAACCACCTTAACAACTCATCTTATCTTCAATTGCAATCACTTCTACTTTACCTCCGATATCCTTAATCTTAATCTCATACTTTACATCTAACGAAGCATTCTCATCTATGTTACCTTATTTTTTACACGTTTTGATGCTTAACCATCCAACATTCCGTGCCATAAAGTATTGTTGGCTTTATTGTCGTCTTTTAAAATTTTACCTTAAACTTTAGTGGCATACAACGGTTGCACAACACATCCAATGACTATTCCACTTCATCCATTCAACTTGTATTCTATAGTTGAGATCCCTTTCCAATTCTTGGTTCTTTTGCAAGATAAATCCAAGGTAACAAAAGCTTTCACTCTTTTGTACTTCCTAATCTCCAGTCATCACCCCTATCATATTCTCACCTCAATTCTCATTGAACTTGCACTCCACTCTATCTTTGACCTACTTAGAATCCAGAACTTCCTTCCAAAGGTTAAGCTTCGCATTCACTCCGTCAAGCGTTTCATTTATTAGCACTACATCATCTGCGAAAAGCATACATCAAGAGATATCATCTTGAATATATCTCGTTAATTTATTCATTACCAATGCAAAAAGGTTAAGGCTTAAAGATTAGCCTTGGTGTAACCCTATGGTAATGGGAAAGCTTTTAGTTTGTCCTTTATGAGTTCTTATTACAGTCATTGCTTCATTATACATATCATTTATTGATTGAATATATGATACTTGTACTTCATTCTTCTCTGGAATTCTCCAAAGAATTTCTCTTGGGACCCTGTTATACGTTTTTTTCAAATCTACAAAGACCATGTGCAAATCATTTTGAATATCTCTATGTCGTTTCATCAATCTTAGTAAGAGATAGATTGCCTCAATAGTCGAGCGCCTTGACATGAATCCGAATTTATTGTTTGAGAAATGTATCTCTTTTCTCAGTCTATGTTCTATTATTCTCTCGCAAAGCTTCATTGTATGACTCATTATCTTAATACCTTTATAATTCATGCAATTTGTATGTTGCCCTTATTCTTGTAGATAGGGATCAAAGGACTTTTTGTCACTCATTTGGCATCTCTTTGTTTTCAAAATCTTATTGAAAAAGTTTATGAGCCATACTATACCCGTCTCTTCTAAGACCTTCCACACTTCGATTGGTATATCGTTGAAGTTTTCCCTTAAATCCTGTATATATCGTTGAGACCCACTGCTTATTTATGCTTCATCTTTTTCAAAGCTAAAATCACTTCCTCTTTCCTAATTCGGCGGTAGAAAGAGTAAATTTTACACTGTTCCAAGTTACTCAACTCACGTAGAGAAGTAATCCACTGCATGTCCTTCATTGAACATATTATAAAAATAATCTCTCCATCTCTCTTTAATTGCATTCTCCATAGCTAGAACATTTTCATTCTCATCGTTGATGCATCTTACTTTACAACATTCCTTTATAGCCTTAACCTTTTCTTGTACCTCCTTCTTCCACCATCATTATTCTTTTTGGTATAGAGCACAACTCTTGAACTCCGAAACGTATCATAAATCTTTACTGAGTATGACATTTGGATCTATAAATTTTTGAATGTCAGAAAGTTTCGAACTAGTAAACTTAAATAGATTATATATTTAGACACCAAAAGAATCAATAATTTATCATAATTTTTCCAATCAATCTACATATGCAATAATTTTACAAAAGTACTCACGGAAATTAGTCATCGATTAAATTCTTTCATATAATACACCTTTTTTTTTCTTGTTCAATATAGTACATATAAAAACAGAAAAAAGTTATAATTTGCGTTCTCAACGTTTTCTTACATTCTTTTAGTCCATAAAATTAGATTTGACTAATGGGTGGAGGTTTGCTTTCTAATGTTATAAACATTATTCAATAAGAAATGGTACAAACATACATTAATTAGTAGAATTCCTGTCTTTTTTTCTTTTGTCAAATAGTAGAATTCCTCTTCAAGTTATAAGTTACTAGCATTTGCCTACACATTTTGTGTGTATGAACATATTTTTTTAGAAAATGAGAAGGAGAGAGAGAGAGAGAGAGAGAGAGAGAGAGAGAGAGAGAGAGAGAGAGAGAAAGAGAGAACGTGGGGGGGGGGAGTGGTAGGTTTTTGTTTTTGGTCTTTTTTTTTTGTTTTTTTTAATTTTAAATATTAGAAATATTTTAACATCACATGTAGGTGAGGTTTCAATAAAAAACAGTAAAATTTGGACCTATGAAATTACATTATTGCCCATCATTTTTATTTTATTTTTTTGTGATAGAAGACTAAATTATCTTTTCACCCTCTTTTAGTTGACAAAAAGATTTTCATTAATTAATAGAGATTCTTTGTGTAAAGTATTTTTTATAAATAAATATAAGAGATCTATTTTTGAAAACATCCAACTCCATGGACCTTTATGATTAATTGTATTTTTTTTATAAATAAATATGAGATCAATTTATGAAAATATCGAGCTCCGTGGACCTTTATGATTAGTTGGTCCTATGATTTTGTTTGCTTGTTGACTGGTTGTTATTTCTTTGATTTTCTCATTAACATATCAATGTATCTTATATCCAGCAGGACCTACAGAATATGAATACAAAACAAACGGCTCTTATATAATTAATTTTGACTGCATAAAATTTAAGAAATAAAAGACATAAAGACACTCTGGTTTTGATGTCAAGGTAATCATGCATCAAATTGGAAACAACTTAAAACACTGTTTGAAACAAAATAACATAATACAAAACTACTTAAATAGTTTAAATAGTTGGACGGAAATTAAAGGGGCGGGATCTGATCATCAACATAGCCGAAATGTTGGTTTGACCTAAGAACCATGGAGCCGTCTGCATGGCGTCCATGTTGTTTAGATCAAACGTTTGTGTTTCCATTGCTGCATGCATGTTCTGATCAGTTGAGGGTGCTAGCACTTGTGTACGTGAAACTTAGGGTTGGTTCCTCTCCGCCAGATTCTCCTCCTTCCGGCTCTTGATCTGTGCGACAATCTCTGTCACGCACTCCTTGATCATACACTCCATATCGTTCAAATCGTTTAAGTCCAAGCCAGTCAGGGGCCTTCCAGTAAGGCACTGGTTCATGAGCATCCGAATTTGCTTCTCCCGGTTCTCTTTCTTCAGATTGTTCAGCTTCTCCTGCTGCTTTTCAATCCTCTGCTTCAAAAACATTTCATGCGTCACCATCTTCTTATTCCGCTCTGCCTCGGGCATGCTCCTAAACTTGGTGATGAGGCGTTGCGATTCCAAAAGATTGGGCCAGACAACAGGTTGAGACTCATATGGACTGTAAATAATACCACATACTGGAACATCACAAAGAATATTGATTTCATGCATCTTCTTAATGAAGCCGTTCTTCCTTTTATTGTATGACGTTTTTCGACTTGCGTCGTTCATGATGTAGGCTAGCTTCACCTTCTTCCTCCCAGCCATGATTTTTTCAAAGCGAGAAACTTTTGAGAGAAACGGAAACTAGGGAAAAAGGAGGGAAGAAAGCGTTAGTGACTTTTTAGGGTTTTAGTTGCTGTGCTTTAACGCTAAACCGCCGATGCTATTTATAGTAGTTTGCAAGGGCTTACCTTAGTCAATCATGGAAGATTTTATCCTGAAAAAGAAATTTAATATTTTTACAATGAAGAAATACAATAATTAATGTAGACTATTTTGGTATATATGTACATGTTTTGATGAATTTTTGTTTGATATTATCCAACCTTTGGTTTTATATGGAAGTTTGTCTGGAAATTTTCATACATAGATGCATGTATGAAAACGCAAATTTTTCTGTATGACTTATCCATTCATTAAATAGAGTTATTTTATCGCTATGCATTTGGTAATTACCACTAATAAGGTAAATCCATTTTTTAGGGAATTTTTGTTTGTCTCTCTTTTCTGGCACACATTACGAATATACTATAAAAATAAAGACAGCTTAAATTTCTAATTTTACCTTTTTCGTATTTAAGAGAGGGAATCAAAACATCTTAAGCTAAAAACTCTCAAGCGCGCCGGTCATGTTGGCCACCCATCCCTCCTCTGAATGCTAACCTACCACTCCGAACGAAATGATCTACTTGAATTTTCACCGTGACTAAAAAGAATATTAGGAGTGAATTTTGCTTGCTTTGGATTTTGAGGAACCTAAACGGTACGACATGAAATTATTAATCATCGAAATTTTTTTTGGAGGCGGCGAAAGCCTGACACCAACTACAATAACATGGTGTCCTGAATTAAATTAGAGCGCACCTCATGCCAAACAAAAAGGCAACCCAAAATAAAGAAAATTTGGCGTCGATGGTTCACCGTTTGCTTCACGACGAATTTAGGGTTCTAACAAAGCCACAAAAACATTAATTGTCCTCATATTACAAACATAGCCAAAGTTTTGATAATTAAAACATGTAATAGCATGAATAACTAAGTAACACTACGTAACTTATTATTTGCGAAAATGAAATTTTCCCTAAATAAATAACATTAAGTACATCATTCAAATTGCTATTAGCAATTGTGATTGTTTTACCCACTGTTCTAAAAATCTCTGCCTAGCACTGCTTAGGCCCCGCCTAGGCACTAGGCGGTTGGACATCACCCCGATTAATGCTTAGGCGTTTGAAAATTAAGAAATGGCGCTTAGACCTGTTGAGGCACCCGTCTAACCCACCCAGACCTACTTAGACATCTACCTAGGTTGCAACTCACTTAGATAGAAAATAGATAACTTTCCTTTTGTATTTTATTGTTTCCATGCAATAAATTGTATGAGACTTATTGAACACTTAAATAAACACACATTATACGATTGCTCCCCATATTTTCATTATGTTCCAATACTTCATAATATATGTCATTCTAATTTCTAGTGTATGATAAAATTATATATATTTTAAGTATAAACAAACACTTATTTACACGAAATACAATAGATTTACTTAAATCTGCCTAGTCCACCTAGGCGCCCGCCTAGGCTCCACCTAGCCACCTAGGCACTAGACCCCAACCCGCCGCCCGACTAGCGCCTAGTGTCCACATGAGTGGATATATGGGAATCAAAATATGTTGAATAACTCATGTTATGCTCATCTACACCTCTCATAAGTTCGAGCTTGATTGCAAGACCCACCTGTAGAGCAAGGACAAAAGTCGGCCTTAGTGATCTAACAGTGCCGAATGGAATGACCATCGCTCAACGGATAAAAGTTACACTAAGGATACCAGGTTGATCTTCCACAATAGCTCATATCGACGAGAAGGTTTGGCACCTCAATGTGATCATAACCACTGCCTACATTCCACGAAATTGTGCACCACAAATAGGAGCTAATAAAAAGACATGTGATCCCATAGAAAGAATCATTGAGTCTTCATCTTTCCGGACAACACATACAAAGAGACCTGCCAATAAATAGTTAAGTAATTAGTGAACTTATGAGGGATGTTTAGACTTAGTTTTTTTTCCTCTTCCATCTCCCATTTATCAATCATAAAATTAGTTCCTTAAAAAAAACACGAAAGGGCTACCACTTGATACAATGGTAATATGATTTTAGATATCGGCGATTTTTTTTATAGAGATAATTTTCGAGGAAATATCTTAAAGATATATAGGGAGTTCGATTATTGAAATACACTGAGCACCACAAGAGTCGCTCAAATGATTTTCTTTGAAGGATTCTTCAACGAGAGAGGATTTTATATATTTACATTAAGAGGTGAAAAATAAATTAATTTCAAACTCATCATTCATAAGGTACAAACCTATTATATCTTAGTAAAAAGTAAAGAGGAATCCCATTATAATGTAGCACTATTGGCTGAATAATGTGAAATACAAACCAAAATTACCAAACAACTCTTATATAATTACACAGAACTACCTCAACTATTGGTCATGAACAGTTTCATACCTCATCTTTAAAAAGTTTCAATGTCATACCTCATCTACGAATTTGTTACAATTTCATACCTTCCGTCAGTTGTCTGTCAATTCATTCGTTAAATGCTAACGTGGCTTGTGACGTGGCATGTGACGTGGCACACTTTCTATTAAAAAAACTAATAAAATATTATTAAAAATAAAAAAAAATCATTTAATATTTTTTTAAATATAATAATAATTATTATTATAATTAAAATAATAATAATAATAATAAATAAATAAATAAATAACCCACCCATGTTCATCTTCCCCCCCCCTCCGCTCCACCACTTTCTCCCCCCACCCCCTACAACCCAAAAAGAAAGAAGAAGAAGAAGAAGAAGAGAGAAAAAAAAAAAAAAAACCCATCTTCATCTTCATCTTCCTCAACCCCCCATTCGCTGCAACCCACCCCTTTCTTCCCCTTCCTGTTTTCCTCTTCCCTCCTCCTCCGCACCCACCCTCTTCCCTCCTCTACACACCCCACTCCTTAAATCCACACCCATTCCCCCTATTTTCTCCGTGCCCAATTTCTCCACCCGCGGAATCGGCGAAAGATGGGATTTGGGTTGTAGGGAAAGTGGGATCGGGGAAGATGAAGATGGCTTTTTTTTTTTTGGGTTGCAGGTAGTGGGTGCGGAGGAGGAAGGAAAGGGAAGACAGGAGGAGGAAGAAATGGGTGGGTTGCAAGGAAGGGGGGTCGGGGAAGATGAAGATGGGTTTTTTTTTTTTTTTTTTTTTTTTTTTTCCCCTTCTTCTTCTTTCTTTCTGGGTTGCAGGGGGTGGGGGGAAGACAAACATGGGGTGGGTGTTTTTTTTTTCTTCTTCTTCTTTCTTTCTAGGTTATAGGGGGTGGGGGAAGAAGGGGGTTGCCCGGGGGGGGGAAGACAAACATGGGGTCGGTTTTTTTTTTTTTAATTTTTAAATAACTTTTCTTTAATTAATTATTATTTTAATAATTAACAATTATTAAATGATTTTTTTTAGTTTTAAATAATATTTTATTAGTTTTTTAATAGAATGTGTCACGTCAGCATTTAACGGAGGAATTGACAGACAACTGACGGAAGGTATGACATTGCAACAAATTCGAAGATACGGTATGACATTGAAACTTTTTAAAGACGAGGTATGAAACTGTTAATGACCCAATAGTTGAGGTAGTTCTGTGTAATTTATCCTTAATTTTTCCTACGTAAAATTCAAGAAATTAAAAGATAGAAACTCCGTGGTTTTGATGTCAAGGTAAACAAGCATCAAAATAGAAGCTTAAAACACGGTTGAAGCAAAATAACGAAAATAAATACAACAAAAACTTCTTAAATAACTCAAGGGAATTTAACGGGGTTATAAGACCACCTAACACCATCTAACATGGTGGTCCTAATCCTTAAACCAACATGATCCATATCACCAGATTGTGGGGTCGGCACGTCCCCAGTGGACCATGGAACCACCTGTATGGCGTTCTGAATGTTTTCATCAATTGTCGCTGAAGTCACTGACGGTTGTGCACCTAAGGGTTGATTCATCTTCGCTAGCTCCTCTTCCTTCTTCTCTGAATCGCGACAACTTCCTTCAATCTCCCGTCGATCATCCACCCTATTTCCTGTATATCAGTGAACGCCAAGCCGTTCAGGGGCTTCCCAGTGAGGCACTGGTTCATGTAAAGATAGCTGAAATCTGGTTTTAAGAAAAGAGATAGAAGAGATAGAAGAGATGAGATAGAATTGTATTGATTGAGAGAATGTTTTTCTTCATTGGAGAACATATGATTTACATAGTTCACTTATATAGAAGTTTACAAACTTGCAGCCCAAGTACTCTTCTTTAACTACCTCCTTATACCAACTAACTCACTCTAGCAATATTCTAACTAACCAACTATATGTATAACCACCTATTTAATCTTGTGACAAGTGGCTTTGTCTTGACCATACATAACTTCCTCACATGGATCACTTTTATTCTTCTTACATCCCCCCTCAAGCTGATGCTCGAGAACACTAAGCATCAGATTGTGGCAATGGTGTTGAAATAATGGGGCAGACAGTCCCTTGGTTAGAATATCAGCTGATTGATCGGTCGAAGACACATGATGAACTTGAAGATCACCCCGAGTGACTCTCTCACGGACAAAATGATAGTCGATCTCGATGTGTTTGGACTTGGCATGAAACACAGGATTAGTAGAGAGGGCAATAGCTGAGATATTGTCATAATAGATCATCGGAGAGGCATGTAAAGGTATATGCATATCACAGAGTAATTGGCTAATCCAAGCAAGTTATGCAGCTGTGATTGCCAAAGCTCGATACTCAGCTTCTGTGGATGATCGAGATACCGCGTGTTGCTTCTTTGATGCCCATGAGATGGGGTTAGAACCAAGAAAGACAACAAAACCTGAAGTAGATCGTCGATCATTTGGATCACCTGCCCAATCTGCATCACTATAAGATTGCAGATGCAATGGTCCAGGTTTAAAATGAATGCCATAAGTTGATGTCCCTTTGAGATAACGGAGGATTCTCTTAACGGCAATAACATGAGAAATCATAGGATTGTGCATAAACTGACAAGCTTGATTGACAGAAAATGCAATGTCAGGTCTGGTGAAAGTAAGATACTGCAGAGCGCCAACAATACTTCGATATTGAGCTGGACTGTGATATGGCTGCCCATCATCCTTGAGAAGTCTGTGGTATGGGAGACATGGTGTAGCACACGGTTTAGAGTCCTGGAGGTCAACTTTATCAACTAACTCATTAATGTACTTTGTTTGAGACACAAACAAACCCTCTGAGGTGTAACTGATCTGCAAACCCAGAAAGTAGTGCAGAAGACCCAAGTCCTTCATTTCGAATTCTGCAGTGAGAGCAGTGATCACTTGGTTGATCAATGTAGAGCTGCTACCTGTGAGAATGACATCATCCACATACAACAGCAACAACACCGTGCCCTTGGAAGACTGTTGTATAAACAGTGAGGGATCAGCCTGTGAGACTTGAAAACCCAAGCTTGGTAAGAAGCTAGTGAACCTGTCATTCCAGGCTCGAGGAGCCTGTTTGAGACCATATAATGATTTGTGAAGCTTGCAAACATAGTGTGAAGGATGTGTGACACTCTCAAACCCTGGTGGCTGGGCCATATACACTTCCTCTTGAAGGATACCATGTAAGAAGGCATTCTTGACATCAAGCTGCCTAAGAGACCACTGGAATTGAGCAGCTAAGGCAAAAATCAACCTTATAGTTGTAGGTTTGACCACAGGGCTGAAAGTCTCCAAATAATCAACCCCCTCCTCTTGACTAAACCCTTGTGCAACAAGTCGGGCTTTATACCGAGCCACAGACCCATCTGCATGTGTTTTGATTTTGTATATCCATTTGCATCCAACTAGGTTCTTATTGGGTGGTAATGGAACCAAAGACCAAGTCTGTTGAGAATGAAGGGCCTCTATTTCCTCTTTCATGGCAATCTGCCATTCAGACACTTGGGAAGCTATTTTGAAAGTCTTTGGTTCAGAAGCAATTTTAGCTAACAAAGCTTTCTTTTTTAACACCCCATTCTTGGACCGTGTTTGCATGGGATGCACATTCATGGGGATAGGCAGAACCACATTTAGTCGCTCAGGGTGGAAATCAGGATCCACAGGGATAGGGTACTGTGGACTGGAGTTGGGTGGAGATGAGTGTTGTAAGGATGATGCACAGGGTATGTGTAATGCAGGTGTGACATGAGTAGGAGAAGCAACAAAATCTGGAGATGCAACAGGTTCCAAGGATTCTGAGGCTCGAGATGCAGAAGAGAATTCCGAATCAGGAGATGAATGCATAGACAATGATTCAGTAGTGGGAGATGAGATGGAATGCAATGAAGGTGTGACTGCTTGATTTGTGGATGTAATTATTGGAGATACCACGGGTGAATGCAATGAAATAGGTGATACAGAAGATGGCTTTGGAGTGTGTGACACTGTGAAGGTGGAGTAAGGGAAGCTGGCTTTATCAAATAAAACATGTCTGGATACTCTAATTTTCCCAGTGGCAATATCTAGACATAGGAACCCCTTGTATTGACTGGCATATCCCAAAAACACACAGGTTGCTGTCTTAGGTTGAAGTTTAGAAGAATTATAAGGTTTGAGCAAAGGAAAACATGCACACCCAAAGACCCTGAGATGATTAACCTCAGGAATAGTGTGATAGAGCATTTGGAAAGGAGACTTCATGTGTAAAGAGACACACGGCATCCTATTGATCAAGTAGGTAGCTGTAGCACAAGCATGAACCCAAAATTGATTAGGGAGTTTGGCAGTTTGAAGAAGGGTGACAGTTGTTTCTACAATATGCCTGTGTTTCCTCTCTGCTAAACCATTCTGTTCAGGTGTATAGGGACAGGATTTGTGATGTAGAATTCCATGGTGTGCTAAAAATTGTTGGAACTGGGTACTTGTATACTCACCACCACCATCACTTTGAAAAATCTTAAATATAGCAGAAAACTGTGTAGTCAAGTAGGCATGAAATTGAACAAAAGTAGCAAACACTTCTGATTTATTTCTTAATGGAAAAATCCATGTGTATCGAGTACAATCATCTATGAAGGTTACATAATACCTAAATCCTTCATAGGATAGGAAAGGGGCAGGTCCCCATACATCACTGTGAATTTGTTCTAAAGGATGTACAGATCTGGTTACAGGGAATTGAAATGGTAATTTGGTGAATTTGCCCTCTAAACATGGTGTACAAATGTATGAACATGTGTCTAGTGATGCAGGTACTTGAGATTGATGTAGGATCGCAGAAGTGATGGCATTGGATGGATGCCCTAGCCTTTTGTGCCATATGCTTGAGTGAACAGGTTTTGCAAGGAAACATGAATGAAATGTAGGTGATGCATCTGGCTTCTATGAAATGGGGAATGGTATAGGGTAGTGACCAGCTCTACACAGCCCCTTGAGTAGGATTGTCCCTGTGGATTTGTCCTGAACCCAAAAAGACACATCATCACAAATGAATCTGCAGCTATTGTCTTTGCATAGTTGATAAACGGATAACAGATGCTGAGAAAGCTTTGGAACATGTAATACATTCTTAAGAGTGAGAGAATGATTAGGAACAACCAATTTAGACGTGCCAATATTGGAAATATGCAAACCTGCACCACTGGCAGTGGTAATTGTATCTGTGCCTTGATATGACTGAGAAAGATTCAAATTGGCCAAGTCAGAGGTCATGTGTGATGTAGCACCAGTGTCTGCAAGCCAAAACTGGTCAGATGATGCTGAAGTTTGATGATCTACATGCATAACACTGAGATTAGTGGTTGGAGGCCTTCCTTGATACGCAAAATTACTTATGTGATAGCATTGAAGAGCTGAGTGGCCATATTTCCAACAGATCTAACATTGAATAGGAGAACTCGAGGCAGTGTTGGTATGTCTTTGAAAGCAATCTGCAGCAACATGACCCTTTTTGTTGCATATTTGACAAGTGGGAATCTCGGAAGGATGATCCTAGCAGTGAGATTGATACGGCTTTGGAGTACCAAGAATGCCTGGATTACCATTGGAAAATCGAGGACCTGAATTATACTGAAATCTGCCTCTCCCTTTGCCCCTGAAATTGTTACTCCTAAAGTGACCAAAGTTGTGAGAACTGCCAGTGTGATATGAGCCAGGAGTCTGATTGGAATTAGGAAGACTGGAACCTCCATTGTGCCTAAAGGATGAATCAGAAGAAGGTCGAGGTTGATCTTGATCAAGAACCAGTGCTTTCCCTTTGTCAGAGTGGATTCCAGTAACCATAGCACTACCAAAAACCAACCCAGAAGAATGATCACAAGACTGATCAATGATGGCTTCTTCAGCCAGAAGCTGAGACCTGAAGTCTTTAAGAGATATCCCATTCTCCTTGCCTCTGATCACACATCGAAATGTGTTAAATTCTGCAGGTAGACCTTTTAAGGCAAGAATGATAATGTCGTCATCATCAAAAATTACCCCAGCTGCAGCAAGATGATCTCTGGCATCCTTAATCTTTTGGAGATACACAGACACCGATTCTGACCCTTTCTTGATATTCTGAAGTTCGGTCTTCATTTGAAAGTTCGTTGCTTTTGTCACAGCAGAGAATCGCTCAGTGAGATTCAACCACATCTCGGCAGAACTGTTGCATCCAATGACACAGGAAATGGCAGTGGTGGATAAGGTTGCAATGAGCAACTGCATTAGTGCACGATCGTGCATTTTCCAAACCAGGTAGTCATCATTTTCAACCCCTTCAACATCAGAATTGTCATTGAATCGTGGAGGGCACTTTCTTGAATGATCAAGAAATCCCATAATACCATGGCTTTCCAGAAGCAATCGGACCTGAAAGCTCCAAGTGAGATAATTGGAATCATCAAGCTTTACTGTAACAGAAGTGGAGACAATGGAGAGAAGACTTGTAATCGGTGACTGAACAATCTGTAACTAAGCTGCAGTGACCATGTTGCAAATTTCGTGAACAATCGTTCTCTGAGACTTTTAATCAAACAGTTGGTGGGCAGACGGAAAGAAACCAACTTTCGGAGCGATTTGTATGTTTATCGTCGCCAAAAATTATCACAGATATATGCAAACTAGAGGGTAGAGGAGAGAAAGAAATCCTTTAGATGTTGAGCGGAAGCACCGGATCGGCCGGCGATGATACCATGTAAAGATAGCTGAAATCTGGTTTTAAGAAAAGAGATAGAAGAGATAGAAGAGATGAGATAGAATTGTATTGATTGAGAGAACGTTTTTCTTCATTGGAGAACATATGATTTACATAGTTCACTTATATAGAAGTTTACAAACTTGCAGCCCAAGTACTCTTCTTTAACTACCTCCTTATACCAACTAACTCACTCTAGCAATATTCTAACTAACCAACTATATGTATAACCACCTATTTAATCTTGTGACAAGTGGCTTTGTCTTGACCATACATAACTTCCTCACATGGATCACTTTTATTCTTCTTACAGTTCATGGCCAGCCAAATTTCCACCTCTCGGTTCTCTTTTTTTTGCTTGTTCACCTTCTCTTGCTCCTTTTTAACCATCTGCTTCAGAAACATCTCATGGGTCACCATCTTTTTATTTCGCTCCTCCTCGGGCATGTTCTCGAACTGCTCAATGAGGCGTCGCGCTTCTGAAGGATTAGGCCAGACATCAGGTTGAGGCTCATCTGGACTGTATATGACAGCACATGTTAGAAAATCACAAAGTTTATTGATTTCAAACATCTTCTTCATGAATCCCCTCTTCTTTTTCCTGAATGTCACTTTTCGCGACGAGTCGTTCATGATGAAGGCTAAATTCACTTTCCTTCTAGTCATAATTTCTCAAAGAAGAGAGAAATGAAAACTAGGGAAAGGGGCTACTTTAATTAATTATGACATATTTTGTCATCAATAGAAATTTAATACTTTTGAGGTGATAAACAAGCACAATTTTAGTTTCTCAGCATTTTTGTTTAATCATGTCCGTTATTTCTATTTGATTTATTAAATCCGATGATAAAAAATAAAATGAAAGTGTCAAAATTATCTCACAAATATTTATGCGACTAACAAATTTATAATATGAAATCTAGGCTGGAGATTTATTAGCATAATAGAAATTTATTTTCATGAGCTTGTGTTGGATTTTTGTTTGATATTATCCACCATCTGGTTTTATATGGAAGTTTATTTTGAAATTTCATTCGTAGGTGTAGGTATTACAACTTATCATTCTCCCGAACTTACACCACCCAAGTGATGTTTAAATCTAGAAATTGAACCCATCATTTGTGGTTAAAAAAAAACACAATAGAAGTGCTTGGTGACAGGATCCAAATCTTTTTGTCCATTGCCAAGCAAAATCTTTCGTAGAAGAAGAAGCCATATTCTTCAATGCCTAAACAATAAACATTCGATGCATACAGTTAAGGAACCAACAATCTATTAATTTATGCAACAATTACAGTGATGACCAATGACCATACTCAATTACTTTTTTGAATGAGATAAAGCAATCCAATAAAAAGCTTAATAGAACACTTTGAGAAGTGGACATCCAACAAAAATTGTTTGGAAAATGACTATTGAATAAGAATCAGATAATGTTCATGAACACGTACTGATTTTGGCATATATGCAGAGCAAAAATGTCTAAGACTGAACTGTTTATGACGCCTAAGCAAAAATTGCCACTAGCTCTTTTGGATCAAAAAGAGGTAATGTCTTATAGCATCTCATCTTTCCATAGCATGTGGCTATTATTTACCTCCTGATTTAATTACTTGGACTTATTTGTACATTAGGCTGGTAAAAAACTTCTACTCATTACCAGCTTAGATTATCATTAAAAATTCACATGAGGCATATTAGAGATGCACCACATAATCATGAAGAAACAACCTCATTAGTAAAAAAAAAAAAAAAAAAAAAATGGTATCACATACAGTTGAAGTTTTCCAACAATAGTACAATACTAACATGGGACTAATTTTTCAATTATTTTTATGAAACACCTACAGTCCAATCCCCTTAAGCCTTTAGCCATAATCCCGAATCCTTCTCCCATCCCCTTAAGCCTTTAGCCTCCTCCCCTTATACCTCCACTCCTCTCTATTTTTCTGCTTTCCAACTCCAAGGCTTCACACCAGTTAAAAAAAAAAAAAAAATTCAAAAAAATCAAATCCCTAACTTTTGCAGAATTTCAGAAACCTTAACCTTTAAAATAGGGGATTTGATTGTGGGTTTGCTAACAGCGCTGGGGTGATGACGGCAGGGTGATGACAGTGTGGCGACTGGGAGAGGACGATCGACTGGGGTGATGCGGCTGTGTGTTTCTGGCACGGGAAAAGAGGGTGAAGAAGGAAGTGGTCGAATCTGTATTTTGAAACTGAAAACCCTTACCCAAATAGTGTCGTTTTGGTTTGGGTGGTATTTTTTTTTTTTTAAAAAAAAGGCCAGACAAGGTGCCTGAGACGCCTTGAGGCGCGCCTCCACCGCCTAGGCGTCTCCGGCAAAGCGTTTTGCCCACTTCAACAAAACAGAGGCGTTAGCCTCACTGCCCGGTCTCAAAGATGCCCTAGGCGCTCCCCGAGGCTAGTTTTTTAAAACATTGGGTGTAGAAAGATGTTATATAGTTCAAATAATAATTTTCATATTATGTCTCTCGCACATTTCTTGTTTCTCTTTTCCGTGCCTCTTCGCACAGTCACGTTCTCTCTCTTCCTCTCTCTCACCTCCGTTTGCGCCAACTCTGACTTTACATGCGTCAGGTGTTGTAGCTGCCATTCACCTAGACTCTCTCGTGCCATTTACATATATTGATTCATTGAATATTGATTAAGATGAAAGATGACCTCAATTTTAGATTATGGAATTATTGAGTTGTCGAATTTGGTTCCGGGTTTTCTTATTTTTGATACATTGGTCTGTGACGATGTCAATGCCATGATTACATAAATTTTAACTTTCCTAAATTCTTAATGCAAGTATTTTTTTGTAGAGTGCAAGTAGGCACCTATTTATATGTTATATAGTAAATTTCATTAAATCCTCCTAGGTCCAACCTAGCCATCCAGGCATGAGGCCCCATATTGATGTCCGGCTAGAACTTAGCATCTTTTTGAACTTTTAAAAACATACGCGCGCGCACACACACACAGATATATATATATATATATATATATATATATATATATAGCAAAACTATAACACACACACACACACACACACACATATATATATATATATACACACACACATATATAGGCTTTGATTAAACCGTTGGGCATTGCACAATAGTTTAAATGAGTGTAATGTCTATATGTAAGAATCATGCAACCTAACTTTGATTTGTGTTACATTATTGTCATAATAATGTGAGTTTGATTTATATATTAAGGAAAGAAAGATAAATTGACTCCACCATCCATGAATTACAGACCTATGACCTCTCACTTACAAATAACGAGAAACACCACTAGATCTTAATACCAATAAGTAGTCTAAGAATGTTGAATACAAACCAAAGTTACCAAACAACCTTATATAATTAATTTTTTCTAGATTAAATGCAAGAAATTAAGAGGCATAGGAACCATGTGGTTTTGAGGTCAAGATAAGCAAGCATAAAATTAGAAATAACTTAAAACAACGATGAAGAAAAATAACATAAAAATAAAATACAAAAACTACTTAAATAGCTCAAGGGAAATTAAGGGGGTTCTTAGATCATCCAGCACCACCGAACATTGTGGTCCTAATGCCCAAAAGTCGACACATTATCATCCACATCAAGAACTTTTGGTCGGCACGTCCCACATGGACCATGGAACCATCTGCATGACGTTCTGAATGTTCTCACCAGCTACTGTAGGTTGTGCACCTAAGAGTTGATTCATCTTCGCCAGCTCCTCCTTCCAGCTCTTGATATTCGCTTCAAATTCCTTCAATTTTTCTTCGATCATCCTCCTCATTTCCTTTAAATCAGTGAACTGCAAGTCGTTCAGGGGCTTCCCAGCAATGAAGTGGTTCATTGCCATCCAAATTTCCAATTCTCGGTTCCCTTTCTCCAGCTTGTTTACCTTCTCCAGCTCCATTTCGACCATCTGCTTCAGAAACATCTTAGGTTCACCATCACTTTGTTCCGCTCCTCCTCGGGCATGTTTTTGAACTGCTCGATGAGGCGTCGCACTTCTGAATGATCAGGCCAGGCATCAGGTTGAGACTTATTTGGACTGTACATGATAGCGCATGTTAGAACATCACAAAGTTTATTGATTTCATACTTCTTCATGAATCCCTTCCTCTTTTTCCTGAACGTCGCTTTTTGCGACGAGTTGTTCATCATGAAGGCTAGTTTGACTTTCTTTCTGGTCATGATTTCTCAATAGAGAGTGAAATGGAAACTAGGGAAATGAAGGGAAGAAGGCAACTTTAGGTTTCAGACTTTCAGTCGGTGTGCTTTAACCCTAGATAGCTTATGCTATTTATAGTATTTACAAGAGGCTACTTTAATCAATTATGAAATATTTTGTCCTCAATCGAAATTTAATATTTTTAAAATAATAACACGAACCATTTTTAATTTCTCACGCAACTTTGTTTAATCATGTCCATTATTTTTATTTGATTTATTCAATCCAATGGTGAAAAGTAAAAAAGAAATGTGTACACATCACCTCCACTAATATTTGCGCTGAAAATCAAATTTAGAATATGAAATCTAGGCTGGAGATTCATTACCATAATAATATTTTGTTTACATGACCTTGTTGGATTTTTGTTGATATTATCCACCATTTGGTTTTATATGGAAATTTATCTTGAAATTTTCATACATAGATGCATGTATTATAACGCAAATTTTTCGGTATGGTTCATTCATTCATTAAAAGAGAGTTATTACATATAAATACATTTGGTGATTATCACTTACAAGATAAAATTCATTCTTCTTTAAGAAATTTTTGTTTATCTTTCTTTTCTGGCATACATACGGATATACTTTATATAACAAGACAATTTAAGTTTCTGATTTTTACCTTCTCGCATTTAAGAAAGAAAAACAAAACATCTTAAGAAGAAAATCTCTCGAACGAGTCAAACTCCAATAGAGATTCATGCCTCATTTAAATGCTCACCCACCCTTCTGATGCGATAATGAATTTATAATTTATTTATAAAAACATATCTCTTTTCTCGTGTGCCCATACATCCAAACGAAACATTATCATCTTTGCTGCATTCATTTTTTGCACGTATTGGTGTTTGGCTGTCCAACATTCGTGTTGTAAAGCATTGTTGGCCTTACTATGCCCTATAAAATTTTATCTTGAGTTTTAGAGGCATAAGACGGTTGCCCAACATACTTGATGCATTCTTCCAGTTATCCATCTAGCTTGTATTATGGATGAGAGATCTTCATCTATTTCTTTGTGATTTTCCAAGAAGATCCAAGATAACTAAAGCATTCATTCTTAGGTACTTCATGATCCCCTTGTCTCATTTGAACCCTCATTTCCACTGAACTTGCACTTTATCTACTCTGTCCTTGACCTACTTAGGTTAATATCTTTTGATTCCAAAACTTCCTGCAGAAGGTTAAACTTTGCATTTACTCCCTCATACGGTTCATATATTTCATTGTATCATCTGCAAAAAGCATACACCAAGGGATGTCATATTGAATGTTCCGTTAACTCATCTATTACCAATGCAAAAAGGTAAGAACTTAAAAGCTGAGTCTTGGCATAACCCTATGGTTATGGCAAAGCTTTCAGTTTGTTATTCATGTCATAGTCCTTGAATCCTTGATCCATCATACGTATCATTTATTGCTTGAATATATGCTACTCATACTCATTTCTTCTCTAAAATCCTCCAAAGAATTTCTCTTAGACCTTGTCATAAGCTTTTCCCAAATATATAAAGACTAAGTGCAAACATTTTTCATATCTCTATATCGTTTCATCAATCCCTATAAAAATATTGGGATGTGCAATCCACACACCCCTTGGTATTTTTTCTTCTTTGATCTTCTTAAATTCATTCAATTTAACAGCTGAAAA
The DNA here is from genome assembly GCF_041283825.1 of Pyrus communis. Lineage (NCBI taxonomy): Eukaryota > Viridiplantae > Streptophyta > Magnoliopsida > Rosales > Rosaceae > Pyrus > Pyrus communis. The sequence goes on along the minus strand of NC_142568.1, from coordinate 20,767,452 downwards.
ATAGAAAGGTGTGTGAGAAATAAAAAAGAATGTGTAGATATCATATCTCAAAATATTATAAATTTAAACAATAATATCAAGTGTTAGTGTGACATCTGATCCAAAAATTTCCCATCTACTATTGGGCTCGCGTGCAAAATGCTAAACACTATGAATTCAAATCCAGCCCAATTAAGTGCCGGTCTCCCAACCCGCCCAAAACTGCACCGCGACTTCTCCTTTTATACATTGCAGACACAGGGATTTCGAGATGGGAACCGGAATCGGAATCAGAACAGAATCGGACTTTTGCAGTGATTTGCCACACTTTTCAGTCCCCAGAGGGTTCAGTTTGCGATCTCCCTTGAGTTTTGTGTTAGCACCAAACCCTAGCAAGGCTCAAACCTAAACCTGCTTGCAAGATCAGAAATGGCGGGAGAAGTCGAAGAGAACACTGAACAGAATTGGTTTTGTAAAATTGTATATATGCCTTACTCAGAGAAACACAAATGGTTATATAGTAACCCAGTACAACATGAAACCTGTAAAATTGTAAACAAACTCCCTTAAAACTACAAATAGGAAAATGACCCCCAAATCTATCTCACTTATTACATTTTGGTCCAATTCCAGATCATAACAATGCCTTCCCCTTCAGAACAACCTTGTCCTCAAGGTTAAACTACAAAATCTGGAAATCGTTTCTGGAACTCATCAAAGTCTTCCCAGGTGGCATTTGCAGCGTCCTTACCCTGCCATTGCACTAGGAGTTGAACTCCAGCCACACTCCCCTTTTTATACATCCTTCTCGACAAAATTGTTGCAGGTATGTCCTGAACCAAGCCATCCTCAGACACCAAAGGAAGTTCAATCTGGGGAATCGCATTGTTTCCAACCTGTTTTTTGAGACAGCTCACATGGAACACAGGATGGATTTTGGACCCCTCAGGAAGTTTCAACTTGTATGCCACAACGCTAATCTTCTCAAGAACTGCATAAGGACCATAGAACCGTGGTTGTAATTTGTGATAACTATGATTCACCAATGAGTGCAATTGATAGGGCACCAACTTCAAATACACCATATCTCCAACATTAAAGTGTCTCTCAGTCTCTTTCTTATCTGCTTGCACTTTCATGCGATTTTGAGCTAGCTGCAAATTAGTCTTTAACACTGACAACAACCCATCTCTTTCAATCATGCATTGTTCCACAGAAGCGACTTTGGTAGAACCAACCTCATGTGGAGCGATGTAAGGCGGGGAAAAACCATAAACCACTTCAAATGGAGTATACTTTGAAGAAGTATGGTATGCAGTATTAAAACACCATTCTGCCCACGGCAACCATTGAACCCATTTCCTCGGCTGTCCTCCCACAAAGCACCTTAAGTAGGTCTCCAAACATCGATTCATTACCTCCGTCTGCCCATCAGTTTGTGGATGATAACCCGAACTCATGCAAAGTTTGGAACCTTGGAGTCTAAAGAGTTCTTTCCAAAAAGCACTTACAAACACTGGATCTCTATCACTCACAATGGAGCTAGGCATACCATGCAATCGGAAAACATGTTCTATGAATAGTTGAGCAACTATAGAAGCATTGTAAGGATGAGCAAGTGCAATAAAGTGGCTGTACTTTGAAAGCCTGTCCACAATCACCATGATAACTGATTTTCCCTTGCAGTTAGGCAATCCAACTATAAAATCCATGCTAATATCAGACCACACCCTTTGTGGCAGAGGTAAGGGTTGAAGCAATCCAGGAGGTGCAATGGTTTCAAACTTGTTTTGTTGACATATGGCACATTTAGCAATGAACTTCCTTATATCCCCTTTCATTCCCTGCCAATAAAACCCCTTTTTAGTTCTTTGATAAGTTTTAGCTACCCCTTGATGACCTGCGGCTGGTGTGTAATGATGCTCCTCCATGAGCTTGATTCTCCATTGAGAAGTTGGACTAATTACTACCCGTTTCTTGTAGCATAAAAATCCATTATCAAGAGAATATTTAGCTAAAGCAGGATTGGTGGTGCCCTTAAGTTTGTACTCAGTCACCTCCTTAATTTTGTCCATGATCCAAGTATCACTCTCATTATACCTTCTCAAGTCATCCATCCATCCAAAATACGGATAAGATATGGCAGCTAATTCCATATTGTCCCCTGCAACAATTTCCTGATGGTCTGGAATTCGAGATAATGAATCTGCCACAATATTTTCCTTCCCACTTCGATACTGAATTTCATAATCAAACCCGAGAAGTTTAGCCACCCATTTTTGTTGGAACTGAGTGTTAGTTCTCTGCCCCAAGAAATACTTCAAACTGCTATGGTCAGTTTTGATAACAAAGTGTCTCCCTTGCAGATAATTCTGCCATTTGTGTATGGCATGAACTATGGCAATAAGCTCCCTCTCATAAGTCGATAATGCCTGGTTTCTAGGCCCAAGTGCTTGACTGAAAAATGCAATAGGCCTGTGATTTTGTTGCAAGACAGCACCTATACCATTTCCAGACGCATCACACTCGACTACAAAGGTTTGAGAAAAATCAGGAAGTGCTAAGACCTGTGGTGAGAACATAATGCTCTTGAGCTGTCTAAAAGCTTCACTAGCTGAATCATTCCAAGCAAATCCCTCTTTTTTGGTCAAATTGTACAAAGGTTGACATACCTTCCCATAACCGGGAATAAATTTGCGATAATAGCCAGTAAGCCCCAAAAATCCCCTTAACTCCTTGACATTTCTGGGTTGAGGCCACTGCTGAATGGCTTTGAGCTTTAAGGGATATGCAGCCACCCCATCCTGAGACACTATATGGCCCAGATACTCAACACTACTTTGACCAAAAGAGCACTTAGATTTTTTGAGGTATAGCTGATTTTTGTGAAACACAGTGAGTACTTCCTTTAGATGAACCAAGTGGTGCTGCCAAGAGGTGCTATAAATGAGTATATCATCAAAGAAGACAAGCACAAACTTCCTGATGAATGGTTTAAACAGATCATTCATCACATTTTGGAATGTGGCAGGAGCATTAGTGAGCCCAAAAGGCATCACCAAGAACTCATAGTGACCTGCGTGGGTTCTAAATGCTGTCTTGCCCACATCCTCAGGTTTCATCAAAATTTGATGATATCCAGATCGCAAATCGAGCTTAGAAAAATACTTGGAACCATGCAATTCATCCAACAAGTCATCAATAAGGGGAATTGGATACTTATCTTTAATTGTAAGTGCATTCAATTCCCTATAGTCAATGCACATTCTCCATGTGCCCTCCTTCTTCTTGACTAAAAGTACAGGGAATGAAAAGGGGCTATGGCTAGCCCTGATAAATCCTGCATCCAAAAGCTCATGCACAGCCTTCTCAATTTCTGTTTTTTGAAGTGGTCCATAGTGATAAGGTCTTAAGTTGGGTGGTTTAGCACCCGAAGCTAAAGTAATAGAGTGATCCAGTGACCTGGATGGTGGCAGTTTAGTAGGTAGCTCAAAAATATCTTCAAATTCGCCCAACAATGCTTGTAATTCCTGCAGCTGTGAAGGGTTGAGAGTACTAGTGCCCAACTGAGTAGTGTCTAGAGAATAAAGACATAAACCAAGATTAGAACTGTTAAGTTCCTTATCAACGTTATGCAATGGAAGTTCCTGGATGAATGGGACTGTTGGAGGATTATGAAACAACTTAAACTTCTGAGCCCCCTTAGAAAATTCCATGGTTAAAAGTTGGAAATCCCACAGAACTGGACTCACAGAAGAAAGCCATTATACACCTAGCACTGCATCACATCCTCCCAATGGCAAAGCATAAAGGTCCACTGCACACTTGTAACCCCCCAACGACAGTGGCATATCCCTACAACACCCTGACCCTTGCACCTTTCCCCCATCTGCAATCATAACTTCGAAAGGCCTTGTAGATTGAACTGGAAATCCCCATTGTTTCAAAAGCTTGGAATCCACAAAATTGTGAGTACTCCCGGAATCCAAAAGGATCTTGACAGAATGGCCTTTCAACAGACCCTCGACCTTCATTGTTTGCAGTGTTTGGCTAGCAGTGGTACCATAAAAAACGCATTCACTAAGGGCCATGTAATACAATTCCGAAGTCTCGGGCAGCTCCTCAGGAAGACACTCATCAACACCATCCAATAGATCTAACATAAGAAGTTGCTTTAATCCACATTTATGGCCCCGTGTCCACTTATCGGAACAAAACCAACACTCGCCTCTCTCCCTCTTTCTTTGAACTTCCTCAAGGGATAATCGCTTAACTGGCAGATTACCAGGGCGTGGGGGCACGGGTGGAGGAGTAGGGGCAGAGACAAACTGATGTTTCAACACATGAGAAGGTTTAGCCTGACTACTCTTAAACTCAGTAAATTTCGCATCTAGTTGGACTGCAATGGCAATTGCATCATGGACAGTAGCAGGTTTAAGCAATTTAACATCGAACTTCAGCTCTTTTTTTAAACCGCCAAGGAAACAACTCTTAAGCAACACAGGACTAATATCAGAAGTACGAGTAGCCAAACGCCTAAATTCAGAGATGTAATCCTTCAAAGTACCTGTATGGCGCAGCTTAAAAAGTGTCTCCGCTGTGTCTTCAAATTCGAGTGGTCCAAATTCTAAGCACAAGGCATGAGTGAACTCTTCCCAGGTTGGTGTAGTACGCAAACAATCGCGCCACTTAAACCACTGCAACACTTCACCATCGAAATGGAAGGAAGCAGTAAGCACTCGAGAATCGGACGGAGTGTTGTAGTAAGAAAAGAATTGCTCGGCTTTGTAGATCCAAGCAATCGGATCATCTCCATCAACAAAGCGCGGAAATTCAATGCGCTGGGTCCATGGTGGTCGCGGCGGATGATCACCTCCAAAACGATTCGGACTCGGAGGTCGGAGATCAGGTGCAGATGCACGAGGATCAGAACAGTCAGGAACTATAGGCACAGGAGGACCACTACTGCTCGGAGGAAAGTGCAGCTCACGACGGAATTGCTCGAAATAGATCTGCAATTTAGTGTCGAGAGTAACAGCGACCGCATTGTCAATTAATGAAGGAAGAGAAACCATGGAAGCATCGACAGAAGCATTGAGCGACGCCATGGAATTCTCGAGCTCAGCAACTCGGCCGTCCATCACAGAGATACGATTGGTGGTAGTAGCACGGGGCATGCGCGGAAGGGAACCAGGACCAGAGGCTGATACCAATGTTAGCACCAAACCCTAGCAAGGCTCAAACCTAAACCTGCTTGCAAGATCAGAAATGGCGGGAGAAGTCGAAGAGAACACTGAACAGAATTGGTTTTGTAAAATTGTATATATGCCTTACTCAGAGAAACACAAATGGTTATATAGTAACCCACTACAACATGAAACCTGTAAAATTCTAAACAAACTCCCTTAAAACTACAAATAGGAAAATGACCCCCAAATCTATCTCACTTATTACATTTTGGTCCAATTCCAGATCATAACATTTTGATCGAGGAGTTTGTATAGGGTAGGTAGATTTGGGGTTTTACAATCAGCTAATCGAAATATCGAATTTGAAATTACTGAATTTTGGGAATATTGGGGATTTTTCTGCTAAATGTAAGTGTTTTTGGTTGTCCTAAAACGTTTTTAGCACTTCCAGAGAAACCAAATTCCCAGCCAGCAAAAAATGTCTCTGGCATTCCAGAAACACGAAAATTGAGCCAGAAACTGAACAACCAATACACAAAAAGCGAGTGATTTCTACAAATTGGTCCAAAACCCATTTCAAGAATCTGGTAAAGATAAATAATTTCGAATAGTTCAAATGATAATCAAGTAAAAAACCCCAAATTAGTAAAAAAAAAACAGGCTGTGCTGAACCAGAAAAGTGGGCCATTAGTTTATAAATCAAAACAATAGTAGATATGAACAATTCAATTAGGAAAAGAGTACCTGGATTGAACCAGAAGGTGAAAATTTCTGGCGAATGGAAGAACCGAAGATGCTCCGGAGCTCGAACCGACTCTGTTTTCTGACCCTCTTCGACTGGTTCAACACGCAAGAAATTATGACAAGTGAAATTGGGGGTTGAATAGCCCAAGTACAAATGGGTCAACCCAATGGGCCGACCCGTCTGTTGATTTGGTGGGTTTTAGTGAGAGACCACGCAGCCCAATTGACTATGGTGACGTTGCTCGTTTGGTGTCTATTATTGAATTGGAACGAATATCTAACTTTAATTTCGAACGTCAAACTTATCTTTTTGAATTTAATCCATCTTGGATAATACTAAAATTTGGCTTTGGGAAATTAGCTTATTCCTCCATTTTGAATAATGTATCTTGACTGTACAAATTTTATAATCATAAGTATTTAATTTCTTAATTTTTATTTGAAGATCATTCTTACAAAAATTCATTTCAATCGGAGGTTATTTAATCATTCAAATCTATAGAACAAAAATTGACGTTTTAGGTATCAAGTAACATATTCATGTTTAAAGGATCTCCAATTTGAATGATTTTTTGTAGGAGTTATATATGAGTGAAGATTAATAAATTAAATGGTTCAATCGTGATTTTATTCGGTCAAAATACGTTATTCGCAAATGGAGATTAGTTCATCCCCCCATGGGATGAATGCAAATGGGGATAAGTGCATCCCTCACAAGATTAATAAATTAAACGATTCCAATCCTACATATCAAAAGGTAGAAGTGAACGCTTTTTCATTTTTTCGGAATTAGAGTTGGATTAGAATGGATGTATTTCCTTTATAAATAACTCATCTTCTACCTTCAAGTTGGACATGAGTTTTTTGTTTCTTCCTTCAACATACAACCCATTCCCATCCAAATTTAGAGACCAAACAAGGCGCAAAATTAAATTATTCCCACACTGAAGGACCAATAAACAGAGGTTGAGTGCTTTCATAATTTTGTGAAATTGAATCAAAAACCATATCTAAGAATCGTGAAGATAATCAAATATTAAGAAACCCCAAACTAATATCAAAAAAGGGGATAAAAGTTGTCACTTAACTAACAAATCAAAACATTAGCACAATAGAAATAGAAAGCATTCAATTAGGCATTAGAAGTACTCGACTAAACTAGAAATTGCTCGAGAAACTTGGGTGCAACCGGAATACCTACTCTATTTCTGACTTTCTTGGAGTAGTCCAACAAGCAATAAGAAGTTTCTAGTGTGTGTGTGTGTGTGTGTCCTGCCTAACTTCTTTGCTGGCACTCATATATTTGCCAAATTAATCAAGAATTAACGTGTGAACAATTACTTAACAATTTAGCATTTTGATAATGAAGCAGCATTCTCTGCGCATAAAGAACTAAGATTTTTATTAACTTTAACTAATCAATGGGATTACAGCTTGCAAAGAAAGCATCAATATTTTAATGACTTGAAAAGCATGGTAGAGAGAAGTTGCAGGGAATAAGTTGGTGGACCATATTGCCAAACCCTGGTTTTTACAAGTAAGAGTTTTCAAATACCTTAAAGCTGGACAGCTTGCGTGCTATGCTACAACACTAGAAACTTTTGCGCACAAAATCCTTAACTGCAAATCACAACAAATCACAAGTTGACACAAATACTGAAGCGGTTTATAAAATTAGCAAAAGAAAAGATTTTTGTATATGCGTCGGACTATGATTTGTCTGTACGAAGGAAAGAAGGAAATGAGGGGATACCGAACTTTAATTATTAAAACTCTAGAGTACTTAACCAATGCATGAACCAAAGCTATCTTTCTAAAGAAGGGGGAACTTTTTACTATTATATATACCTTCTGCATTCTTGAATATCTAATGAAGTTTCCAGTATTTCTTATTCCTTAAAGTTGATGAAGGCCAAATAATATTTTTTTCTTAAACAAAACCCCATTAAATACTGATCAACACACGCTTAATCTTAATCTAAACAAGCTTTAGATCACGAGGGATGACTCGTTCTGGTGACAGAATCATATGCATAGTATCTGTTAATTAAATACATAGTAAAATGTATGCTAATCTGGAGCTAATCAAATAAAACTATACATCTCTCAAGAAAAGTAGGTCACATCCCAAAAACAGGTCAGATTTGGCTGATCATCACTGCTAATTAAATGATTTGGAAGATGAAGAAAGTGGAAAGGTTAACAATGAACTTTAGGTGGAATATCACTATTTAAAAGATTTATCTGTAAATTTTAATGCAATCTTCATAGTAGTACTTCTTTTTCCTTCTTGTGGGGAAGAGAATTTAAACTCGAGTGCATAAGGAAGCTAGCACATCCCGCTCTAGCAACATATGCAGTTTCCATGGCAATTCTTCGAAAATGAAAGTTACAATAATTGTATGAGTCTGCTTTGGTCAAATGAGAGACAATAATTCTATGAGTGTTTTGGTCAGTTGAGAAAGTAGAGGACCATAGAAAATGTACTTTCAACCTTTTTTTTCTCTGGTCTTATTTGTGAGCTCAACCATCCAAAAATTACTTCCTTAGCTGCAGTTTGAGTCCTCCAAGATTCTCCACTAGGATCACCTCCTACTATAAATACACACCACCTTCTTAATAGTCACAACAAACCAAAGTGAGTACTAAGAACTTTCTTCATCTCACTTAAACCCTTGTGTTTAATTATCTTTTCGTGTCGAAAAAGAGTTATGGCAGGCAACAGGCAGAAGAAATCCTCCTTCTCATTCTTCAACATGTTCAAATCGAGGAGGCCACACAATCGCAGAGGGGACGACATGATGGAGGATTCCTACATGAGTGCAAGGAAGGTTTGGCCGAGCGAGGAGGACAGAGGCCGGTTCGTGGCTGAGCCCGGGATTGACAACAAAGCAGCTGCTTTCATAGACAGAATCCACAAGAACATTGTCTCAGAATATGAGTGCCAAACCTTAACTGTGAACCCAGATGGAAAGGCCTAATGAGAAAGGAAAACCATGGATACCTGCATTACTTAATGTACTATATTGTGATATTTTATTCAAACAAGTTTGTATTTATTTGTAAATCACTATAATAAATGTCGTTTCTGTTGCTGTTATGCATTTTCTGTTATCTTAAGTTACAAATTTTTTTACTACCATTCTGCCTATCTTTTTCATTCTTCTATTTTGGTTTTCAAAATCAATTTAAGTAGAAAACTAATGGATATGCCGTAAACTTAATTATAAGCAGCATGAAGCTAGTGGAAGTTGTCAATGCTAATCAGCGTCGAAGTTTTCTGGTGTATTTTTTCAAAGAAAAAAAAATTAAATAAAAAAACATAGTAGAAGAGAGAAAACTAATCGGAAGTTTCAGCATGACGGTCACTACCCGAAGCACTTGTTCTCATAAGCACTTTTACCAAAAGTTATTTTAGTAGACATTAAAGTGTTTCATGGAAAAGTGCACCTCTATGACCTTGAAACAATGTTAGTTTTTCTGCCAAATGTAAGTGTTTTTGGTTGTCATAACCCGTTTTTATCACTTCCAGAAGCAGTCTTAGATATACCCTAGAATATTGTACGATTTCGTACCACCAGATATAGAATTATATAAATTACTTTCATCATCTTCTCCATGTTTGCAATCAACCATTCGTGGTTAAAAGAAAAATTCAGGTTGCTTTTGATCATTAGCATTATGCAGCAATTCCATAGCAGTCTTTGTGTGGTTTCTTCAGATTTTTAAAGATAATGTTCATGATTTAATTGTATAATCGAAAATTGGAAATTTAAGAAAATTTAAAGAGCACATAGAATCCTTTAGATTTTATACTTTCAGGCAAATTTTCAATAGATTTCTGATAAAGCAGCTGTTTCATCAAGTTCTTTTTTATTTTTGGCCTACATATTGCTTTAAAAAATTATCGTGCACAAGGAGCGTATGTAAGTTGTCTAAAGATACAAGACCGAACTCTGGCTTCGTAATTCAAGCAATTTACTCGGTTATGGAATATAAGTCAGTTCCACAAATAGGGTTTGTGGTTTCTTCCGCACAAATTGTTGTACATGGTACATGGTTTATTTTTGTCCTCAAATCGCATCTTACTTTAGATAGTTTTTTTTCAAAGGCTGCTGCAACATGCAAATGTAGCTAGGCATAGGGTTTTTTCCACAGACAATAAGTACAGCTAGCAGAAACAAAAGCAATGGTAGAGAAAAAAATACCAGACCAACCCTCCAAAGTAGGAGGAGACACATAATTAAGATCAATATGAACCAGAAACAAAGCATATTATATATGCATGTTGTGTGTCACATAACAAAATCTTCACTCCAGCCCGTGGCATTGAACCGAGACTCAAATCATGGCTAATCAAACAACTAGAGCAACTTGTTTTCAAAACATTCTTCACTAATGCTATGTTGGTATTTTACAGTTTACTAACTCAATACCAAAATATGTGGGTGATAAGTTTACAAACTCTATCACACCTCTTTCACTTTGCACTCTCAAATAAAATCGGACAAAGAAAGAAATAGAGAAAGGAGGGAAGCAACAAGCTTTGGCAAAACACTTGGACTTTGATATATGAAAAAGGTTTACAAACTGTTGGAATAAGAAAGCTTACAAGCTTCTTCACAATTGGAAGTGGGATTCGGATGGGATGATTTACAATGCTTGAGAACTTGGGTATTTATAGCAAACCAAATGATTAAACTAAGATTATTTATTACCACACAAAACACATTAATTGCACCTAATAATTTTTATTCAACCATACCTAACATTGCCTAACTTTCAATGCCTAACTTTGACATTGATTTTCAACAATAGCAACCTGTTTTGATTTGAATTTCCAACACACCTCCTCAAATCAAAACGCCTTCATTCCTAGCATTTCACGCAGTAGCCGGAATGTTTCAATTGGCAATGGCTTTGTGAAGATGTCTGCCACTTGTTCCTTGGTGTGACAGTAGACAAGTTCAATTGTCTTTTGCTTCACATGGTCCCTTAGAAAATGGAACCTGGTATCAATGTGCTTGCTCCTTCCATGTTGAACAGGATTCTTTGCAAGTTTGATTGCAGACACGTTATCTACGTGAATCACAGTCGATTCCACTTGTGGATGACACACTGACTTCAACAGATTTCTTAACCAAATTGCCTCACACACGGTTGAGGCTACAGCAACATACTCGGCTTCACATGATGACAAAGCAACAATTGATTGTTTCTTTGAAGTCCATGAGAAAGCTGTTGATCCTAGAAAAAACACATAGCCAGTTGTGCTTTTCCTTTCATCTTGGTCACCTCCCCAATCACTATCTGAATAACCAAATAATTTTGCATCTTCACCAAAATTATAAAATAGACCATAGTTTAGAGTACCTCTTATGTACCTCAAAATTCTCTTAGCGGCCAGCCAATGAGACTCCCTTGGTGTTTCCATGTATCGACTCACGAGTCCAACACCATAAACTATATCAGGTCTTGTGATTGTAAGGTACCTTAGGCTTCCAACGAGGCTTTTGTACACTGTTGAGTTTACAAACTCACCCTCTCCTCCTTTGGACAGCTTCAATCCAGTTGCGACTGGGGTATTGACAGTGTTGCACTTGTCCATATTGAACTTCTTCAATATGTCTCTCATGTACCTTTGTTGAGAGATGTAGATACCATCACTTTCTTGCTTCACTTCTATGCCAAGAAAGTATGATATTAATCCATTGTCAGTCATCTCGAATTCACTGAACATGGATTGCTTGAACTCATGGAACATTGCCTCATTGTTTCCTGTAAACAATAAATCATCTACATAGAGACAAATAATTAAGAACTCCCCTTTTTCACCATTCTTCATGTAAACTGAATGCTCGTATGGACATTTCTGAAATCCATTTTGGTGAAGGTAGTTGTCGATCCTTGAGTTCCAAGCTCGTGGTGCTTGCTTGAGGCCGTACAAAGCCTTCTTCAAACGATACACCTTATCTTCTTCTCCTTGTACTTGGAAGCCTTCCGGTTGTTCCACGTACACTTCTTCCTCAAGTACTCCATTAAGGAAGGCTGACTTGACATCTAGTTGATAAATTTTCCATTTATGATGTGCGGTAAGAGAGATTAGCAATCTTACCGTGTCAAGTCTCGCAACTGGAGCATAGACTTCATCATAGTCCACTCCATACTTCTGTTTGTAGCCCTTTGCTACAAGCCTTGATTTGTATCGATCCACACTCCCATCTGCAGTGCGTTTGATCTTGTAAACCCACTTGACACCAATAGCCTTCTGATTTGTGGGAGCTTTGTCAGCTCCCAAGTGTCATTCTTCTCGATGGCATGGATCTCTTCTTCCATGGCTTTCTTCCAACAATCTTCTTCCACAGCTTCATTGAATGAGAAAGGCTCGTGGTCTGCATACAAGCAGAAAAGGTTCGTTTCTTCTTCTTCTTCTTGTCCATAAATCTCTGTGAGACTCCTTAACCTCACTGGAGTTGAGGAGCTGCTTTCCTCACTAGATGTAGGACCACTCCTTGCAATTCTGTGCACTGGAGTTGTTGTGATTGTTTGAGCAGGCTGTTGCTCAATCGGTGGTACAACTTCTGGTTCTTCAAAATCAGTGGAGACGATCTTCTCTTTACTGACTTCTTTGTTGTTCCACGTCCATGTCTCTTCCTCACTGAAGATGACATCTCTACTAGCCACTAGTTTGCCAGTTAGTGGGTTGTAGAGCTTGTATGCCTTGGACTCTTCACTATAGCCCACAAACACACACTTCTCACCTCTATCATCAAGTTTCCTCCTCTTGGCTTCTGGAACTTGAGCATATGCAACACACCCAAAAATTCTTAGGTGTGTAACATTCGGCTTGTATCCACTCCAAGCCTCTTGTGGTGTCATCCTCTTGACACTCTTTGTTGGACATCGATTCAACAAATAAATCGAACAAGCTACAGCTTCTGCCCATAACTCTTTTGGCAAATTCTTCTCCTTAAGCATGGACCTTGTCATGTCAAGGATGGTTCGATTCTTTCTTTCGGCTATCCCATTTTGCTGTGGGGTATAGGCAGCAGTAAGTTGATGCCTAATTCCTTGCTCCTTGCAGTATGCTTGGAAAGCATTGGAGGTGTACTCTCCACCTCTATCTGATCCCACAGCCACAAGCTTGTGGTTACTTTCTGCCTCTGTGAGTGCCTTGAACTCCTTGAAAATTTTTAGGGCAGCTGACTTCTCCTTGAGAAAATAGACCCAAGTCTTTCTACTGAAATCATCAATGAAGGTAATAAAATACCTATTACCTCCATAAGACATGGGATCCAATGGACCACATATATCTGTGTGCACCAACTGCAGTGGTGCCTTTGCTCTCCATGTATCACCAACAGGGAACGATAGTCGTGCTTGCTTGCCAAGCACACAACCTTCACATACTTGGCGTGTGGCTTCAATCTGGGGTAGACCACGAACCATTCCTCCACTTGACAGCAACTTTAGGCCATTGAAATTAAGATGGCCAAATCGAAGATGCCATTTCCATGACTCATCTTCCATTACACCGATGTTGCAGCTTCCAATCTTTATGTTCAAATTCAACGGAAACATCCGGTTCTTTGACATTCGAACACGTGCAATAAGCTTTCTCCTTGCATTCCTGAGAGTGAGAAGCATGTTCTCCATATGTATAATGTACCCTTTCTGGAGCAGTTGACCAATGCTCAGAATGTTGCTCTTCATACCTAGTATGTAGTAGGTATCGGAGATGTATTCTTCTCTTCCATCCTTCTGGATGATCTTGATCTTCCCTTTGCCTTCAACTGGCAACTTTGAGGAGTCACCAAGACTTACAGATCCATAGGCCCCTTCTTTGAGTTCAGCAAAAAACTCCTTCTTTCCACACATGTGATTGCTTGCACCAGAGTCCAAATACCAAACATCTTGTTGGCTACTGGAATCATGGTGTGCTAGTAAGACTGTAAGTTCTTCATCAGTATTTCCACTTGATTCTGCCATGTTGACATGCTCACCATTTTTATGTGAACATTCATTGGCATAATGTCCATATTGCTTACAGTTGTGACACTGGATATGCGCCTTTCCTCGAGTAGATCTCCACTCCTGAGACTGACCTTGATTTTGTGCATAGCCTCGACCTCTTCCTCGGGCTCGTCCTCGGCTACGGTTGGATGAGCTCCCACGACGTGAGTTCCAATGCCCACGACCTTTATTTGGTTTGTCAATATTCAACTTTGACTCCAAAGCTTGCTCTAGCGTTGTGGGGCTTGCATTCTTTTGAATGCGTTGCTCGTGAACTAGGAGGGATCCTAGTAGCTCTTCTGCGCTCATCACCTCAAAATCCTTGGATTCCTCAATGGCAGTCACCACATGCTCAAACTTAGATGTGAGTGACCGGAGTATCTTCTCCACAACTCGTACTTCATCGAGTCTCTCGCCATTTCTCCTCATCTGATTTACTATCACAATGAGCCTTGAGTGATAGTCGGAGATGCTCTCCCCTTCATTCATATGAGCAGTTTCAAAATCTGCTCGAAGTGATTGTAACCTCACTTTCTTGACTCGATCTACTCCTTTGTAGATTGTACTGAGTGTATCCCATACTTGCTTGCTCGTTGTTGCTTCTGCAACCTTCTCGAACGTTGAATCTTCCAAACCCTGGTATAGAAGATACAGCGCCTTTTGGTCCTTCTTTCGTAAGTCCTTGAGAGTGTTCCTTTGATCCGCAGTATATACGGCTTCTTGCTCGGCAGTGGGTACAACATACCCACTACTGACAACTTCCCATAGCTCCTGTGATCCAAACAATGCTTTGAATTGGATGCACCATCTTTCATAATTTTCTTTCTTCAATGTGGGAACTTGGAGCTGCACTAAGTTGGACGCCATAACTGCTGCACCTGCCAGAATGGTATTCTGGCTCTGATACCAATTGTTGGTATTTTACAGTTTACTAACTCAATACCAAAATATGTGGGTGATAAGTTTACAAACTCTATCACACCTCTTTCACTTTGCACTCTCAAATAAAATCGGACAAAGAAAGAAATAGAGAAAGGAGGGAAGCAACAAGCTTTGGCAAAACACTTGGACTTTGATATATGAAAAAGGTTTACAAACTGTTGGAATAAGAAAGCTTACAAGCTTCTTCACAATTGGAAGTGGGATTCGGATGGGATGATTTACAATGCTTGAGAACTTGGGTATTTATAGCAAACCAAATGATTAAACTAAGATTATTTATTACCACACAAAACACATTAATTGCACCTAATAATTTTTATTCAACCATACCTAACATTGCCTAACTTTCAATGCCTAACTTTGACATTGATTTTCAACAATAGCAACCTGTTTTGATTTGAATTTCCAACATGCTATTGGTTGTTTTGTTGTTTACAATCATGGAATTACACTTCTGATCAACCAATCTAAGGTCTCGTGTTAAAGTAAGCGGAGATTGTACTAATTTTCGTTAATCTGGCTGTTGTTTCGGTGTCTACAAGTATGCACGTTGTGTGTCACATAATAGCAGATTTTCCTTAAACCCTGAATCTTTAGTTCTTTACCCCTGTATTGAATCATAACTTGAATCGGCTAATCAAACAACTGGAGCTGCTTTTCAACATTCTTCACTAATTTGACTACTAATTAAATGCTATGATGTTGGTTACAGGCTTGGTGAACTAATGTAATATCTCATATTAAAGTAAGTGGAGGTTGTACTAATTTACATTCATTAATTCGCTGTTGGTTCAGATAGATAACTTTTCGTTCATGAAGTTCTCAGTCATTTGCTGCTAGTTTCTGAATGTACTAATTTAGCAGTATTCGAAGGGATTATTTCTTTCTCTAGTCTGTCTCACATTTAAGTAAGAGTAATGTCAAAGAGATTAAATTTTTTAAATCAAATTTGCAAACTAAATAATGTGGTTGTAGATAATTGGATTAAAATATTAATTAACGTGCTTGTTTCTTATTAGTGACACATCATTTGGTTTAAAAAATTTGGTCTCTCTCTAGCATTGCTCTTAAGTAATTAAGTAGAGATTGAACTGATTTTCGTTCATTAGTTGTTAGTTTGGATTACTAATTTTTCGTTTCATTAGTTCATTAAGGTCTCAGTCATTCGTTGTCGGTTTTGATTTCAGTCATCCTTTGTATTCCACTTCTTTTTTTTATCTATTTCTGAATGGCTCCGCCTCCATTAACGTACACATTCGAGACATAAAAACAAATTGAGACAAGTCACTAGTGATTCCAGCCTAGTTGTTGGTGCAGTGAGAGTTGGATTTCAGTTCATTAAGGTCTCAGTCATTTGTTGTCGGTTTTGATTTCAGTCATCCTTTGTATTCCACTTTTTTTATTTTTTTTATTTTATCGATTTCTGAATGGCTCCGCCTCCATTAACGTACACATTCGAGACATAAAAACAAAGTGAGACAAGTCACTAGCGATTCCAGCCTAAAATTGTTGGTTCAGTCAGAGTTGGATGCACTTCTGTATAGCTGTATTGAACTGTGATCTTTCTAAATTTGTATAAGTTTCACTTTTATAAGATCCCGAGGAGTACCTTTTGATGGTTCATATGCATCGAATAATTGATTGTCTAGGGTTAACCCTTCAAAGTTCCACATAGAATAAGAACCTTCTTTACATTTTTCAAAGCACATTCCAGAGAACAATTTCAGATTCTTACACCATAAAATACAACTACACTGTGGAAAAAATATCTCACTTGCCATTTGAGGAATTTTAATTTCATATAGCCCTCTCCTTTAAGCTGCAACAAAAGATACTTGGAGAATTTCTAGGTAACGAGATGAATGTAAAAGTTATTATCACCGTGTTTAAACTATCTACACGTCTTGATGAGTGATCATATATTAGGATGTCTAGACAAGAAAATTTGATGTAATTTTTGTTGGAACATCACCCTGTAATTGAATAGGACTTCTTATGATTGACAATTGTAAACTCACTTAAGGCAAACATCACACTCTTAAGCATTGCATGATTTTTCAAAAGTTTCTCACATAGCTTAATGAGTCTTTCATGTTTATATTTAATTTGAATATCACAAACAGGTTACATATTAGATGTACATTCTAACTTGAACATACCAAGTGGAATATGTATTACGAAAATCTAACATTCAAAGTTTGCATGTGTAATTTATAAATAATTTGTAGAACTACGTAGGATTGTTGATGGTGATGGCTAAACCCGAGTGCCTTTTACATTTGATTTTCCAAAACATTTGTTTTCTTATTGCCGATTTCAATCCTTGTTAATTTAGTTGTTTGTCTTTTACTTTAATTCACAATTACAAATCTTTTCTAAATCTTGTGTTGAATAGTTAATTAACAGTGGGTTAAAATATAAGTTATTCATATCAATCCTTATAGAAAACGATTTTAATTGAGCTTTCTGTACTATGATAACCTTGTTATTTTGTAAATATTTTAGGTTTTTGAGCTTTTTTATACTATGATAATCTTGTTCACGTATAAGTATTTTTAAATATTTTTTACCTTAATTTTGCAGGTGGTAAAAATTCTATGCAGTAGTACATAGGTAGTCTCCACATCAAATAATTATTACTTACATGATGTGGTTCGTGAGTGGGTTATATATTACAAACATATATATTAATTAAATATTTATTGCACAACCACGGGCAATATCTCTTTCGTACAATACGGCATCAGTTATATATATATTTCTTTATAGAAATAATAGTGTTAATGAATTAAATGGTTAATTTTTAAAACAAAGAAAAATCAGTGAGAATCGAACCCATACTATAGTATTGGTATGATTATTTTCCGAAATTGCAGTAAAGTGACATCTGCCAATATCAATTATATTTGGTTCCGCTGATTATTTTTCTTGACTACTTGTGCTTCTCATAACAATAACCAAAACAATAACTAAAATAAACACGGTTATATTTTCTCTCCGAAAGTGTTCTCATGATACTATAAAAATTATTATTCAATATGAAAAGTATGAACATTTAGAAGTCGTCTTTCAATATTTAAGTTGTTCTTTGTGTAAATGTTTTTGAAAATAATATAGAGAACTCTTTACGAAAACGTCTCCAACTACCTGCATGCACTTTTCTTGTCAAAATAGGTCATCTAATTTTGTTTACTTGTTGCTTAGTTGGTTGTTTGATTTTCTCATACCATATCAAGAAATTTTATATCCAAGAGGATCCACATTCAACCCTTCCCCCTCCCAGACATGTTTATATATATTTCCATGGATCTTGGAGAAACTATTTTGTATTAAAAGTATCATAGAAACAACATTGGATTATGGAGAAATTCTACAACACCATTAATTGGAGTAGCTTTATAAATCTTAGAACGCCACTGTACTCGACAAGTTTTATGTTAGTTCCAAGTACTCCATGTCTTTTCTCAAAGTCCCTTTGCAAGCCTTCCTTTACCCCTTTTACCATGAGCCTATCTCACAATCGCATTTTTTAACTGGAGCATTTGTAGGTCTTCGGTTTACATGTCCAAACCACCTTAACAACTCATCTTATCTTCAATTGCAATCACTTCTACTTTACCTCCGATATCCTTAATCTTAATCTCATACTTTACATCTAACGAAGCATTCTCATCTATGTTACCTTATTTTTTACACGTTTTGATGCTTAACCATCCAACATTCCGTGCCATAAAGTATTGTTGGCTTTATTGTCGTCTTATAAAATTTTACCTTAAACTTTAGTGGCATACAACGGTTGCACAACACATCCAATGACTATTCCTCTTCATCCATTCAACTTGTATTCTATAGTTGAGATCCCTTTCCAATTCTTGGTTCTTTTGCAAGATAAATCCAAGGTAACAAAAGCTTTCACTCTTTTGTACTTCCTGATCTCCAGTCATCACCCTTATCATATTATCACCTCAATTCTCATTGAACTTGCACTCCACTCTATCTTTGACCTACTTAGAATCCAGAACTTCCTTCCAAAGGTTAAGCTTCGAATTCACTCCGTCAAGTGTTTCATTTATTAGCACTACATCATCTGCGAAAAGCATACATCAAGAGATATCATCTTGAATATATCTCGTTAATTTATTCATTACCAATGAAAAAAGGTTAAGGCTTAAAGATTAGCCTTGGTGTAACCCTATGGTAATGGGAAAGCTTTTAGTTTGTCCTTTATGAGTTCTTATTACAGTCATTGCTTCATTATACATATCATTTATTGATTGAATATATGATACTTGTACTTCATTCTTCTCTGGAATTCTACAAAGAATTTCTCTTGGGACCCTGTTATACGCTTTTTTCAAATCTACAAAGACCATGTGCAAATCATTTTGAATATCTCTATGTCGTTTCATCAATCTTAGTAAGAGATAGATTGCCTCAATAGTCGAGCGCCTTGACATGAATCCGAATTTATTGTTGGAGAAATGTATCTCTTTTCTCAGTCTATGTTCTATTATTCTCTCGCAAAGCTTCATTGTATGACTCATTAACTTAATACCTTTATAATTCATGCAATTTGTATGTTGCCCTTATTCTTGTAGATAGGGATCAAAGTACTTTTTGTCACTCATTTGGCATCTCTTTGTTTTCAAAATCTTATTGAAAAAGTTTATGAGCCATACTATACCCGTCTCTTCTAAGACCTTCCACACTTCGATTGGTATATCGTTGAAGTTTTGCCCTTAAATCCTGTATATATCGTTGAGACCCACTGCTTATTTATGCTTCATCTTTTTCAAAGCTAAAATCACTTCCTCTTTCCTAATTCGGCGGTAGAAAGAGTAAATTTTACATTGTTCCAAGTTACTCAACTCACGTAGAGAAGTAATCCACTGCATGTCCTTCATTGAACATATTATAAAAATAATCTCTCCATCTCTCTTTAATTGCATTCTCCATAGCTAGAACATTTTCATTCTATCGTTGATGCATCTTACTTTACAACATTCCTTTATAGCCTTAACCTTTTCTTGTACCTCCTTCTTCCACCACCATTATTCTTTTTGGTATAGAGCACAACTCTTGAACTCCTAAACGTATCATAAATCTTTACTGAGTATGACATTTGGATCCATAAATTTTTGAATGTCAGAAAGTTTCGAACTAGTAAACTTAAATAGATTATATATTTAGACACCAAAAAAATCAATAATTTATCATAATTTTTCCAATCAATCTACATATGTAATAATTTTACAAAAGTACTCACGGAAATTAGTCATCGATAAAATTCTTTCATATAATACACCTTTTTTTTTTCTTGTTCAATATAGTACATATAAAAACAAAAAAAAGTTATAATTTGCGTTCTCAGCGTTTTCTTACATTCTTTTACTCCATAAAATTAGATTTGACTAATGGGTGGAGGTTTGCCTTCTAATGTTATAAACATTATTCAATAAGAAATGGTACAAACATACATTAGTTAGTAGAATTCCTCTCTTTTTTTCTTTTGTCAAATAGTAGAATTCCTCTTCAAGTTATAAGTTACTAGCATTTGCCTACACATTTTGTGTATATGAACACATTTTTTTAGAAAATGAGAAGGAGAGAGGGGGAGAGAGAGAGAGAGAGAGAGAGAGAGAGAGAGAGAGAGAGAGAGAGAGAAAGAGAGAACGTGATCAGGGGAGTGGTAGGTTTTTGTTTTTGGTCTTTTTTCTTTTTTTTTTAATTTTAAATATTAGAAATATTTTAACATCACATGTAGGTGAGGCTTCAATAAAAAACAGTAAAATTTGGACCTATGAAATTACATTATTGCCCATCATTTTTATTTTATTTTTTTGTGATAGAAGACTAAGTTATCTTTTCACCCTCTTTTAGTTGACAAAAAGGGTTTCATTAATTAATAGAGATTCTTTGTGTAAAGTATTTTTTATAAATAAATATAAGAGATCTATTTTTGAAAACATCCAACTCCATGGACCTTTATGATTAATTGTATTTTTTTTATAAATAAATATGAGATCAATTTATGAAAATATCGAGCTCCGTGGACCTTTATGATTAATTGGTCCTATGATTTTGTTTGCTTGTTGACTGGTTGTTATTTCTTTGATTTTCTCATTAACATATCAATGTATCTTATATCCAGCAGGACCTACAGAATATGAATACAAAACAAACGGCTCTTATATAATTAATTTTGACTGCATAAAATTTAAGAAATAAAAGACATAAAGACACTCTGGTTTTGATGTTGCAAGGTAATCATGCATCAAATTGGAAACAACTTAAAACAGTGTTTGAAACAAAATAACATAATACAAAACTACTTAAATAGTTTAAATAGTTGGAGGGAAATTAAATGGGCGGGATCTGATCATCAACATAGCCGAAATGTTGGTTTGACACGTCCCCTAAGAACCATGGAGCCGTCTGCATGGCGTCCATGTTGTTTAGATCAAACGTTTGTGTTTCCATTGCTGCATGCATGTTCTGATCAGTTGAGGGTGCTAGCACTTGTGTACGTGCAACTTAGGGTTGGTTCCTCTCAGCCAGATTCTCCTCCTTCCGGCTCTTGATCTGTGCGACAATCTATGTCACGCACTCCTTGATCATACACTCCATATCGTTCAAATCGTTTAAGTCCAAGCCAGTCAGAACATCTTAAGCTAAAAACTCTCAAGCGCGCCGGTCATGTTGGCCACCCATCCCTCCTCTGAATGCTAACCTACCACTCCGAACGAAATGATCTACTTGAATTTTCACCGTGACTAAAAAGAATATTAGGAGTGAATTTTGCTTGCTTTGGATTTTGAGGAACCTAAACGGTACGACATGAAATTATTAATCATCGAAAATTTTTTTGGAGGCGGCGAAAGCCTGACACCAACTACAATAACATGGTGTCCTGAATTAAATTAGAGCGCACCTCATGCCAAACAAAAAGGCAACCCAAAATAAAGAAAATTTGGCGTCGATGGTTCACCGTTTGCTTCACGACGAATTTAGGGTTCTAACAAAGCCACAAAAACATTAATTGTCCTCATATTACAAACATAGCCAAAGTTTTGATAATTAAAACATGTAATAGCATGAATAACTAAGTAACACTACGTAACTTATTATTTGCGAAAATGAAATTTTCCCTAAATAAATAACATTAAGTACATCATTCAAATTGCTATTAGCAATTGTGATTGTTTTACCCACTGTTCTAAAAATCTCTGCCTAGCACTGCTTAGGCCCCGCCTAGGCACTAGGCGGCTGGACATCACCCCGATTAATGCTTAGGCGTTTGAAAATTAAGAAATGGCGCTTAGACCTGTTGAGGCACCCGTCTAACCCGCCCAGACCTACTTAGACATCTACCTAGGTTGCAACTCACTTAGATAGAAAATAGATAACTTTCCTTTTGTATTTTATTGTTTCCATGCAATAAATTGTATGAGACTTATTGAACACTTAAATAAACACACATTATACGTTTGCTCCCCATATTTTCATTATGTTCCAATACTTCATAATATATGTCATTCTAATTTCTAGTTTATGATAAAATTATATATATTTTAAGTATAAACAGACACTTATTTACACGAAATACAATAGATTTACTTAAATCTGCCTAGTCCACCTAGGCGCCCGCCTAGGCTCCACCTAGCCACCTAGGCACTAGACCCCAACCCGCCGCCCGACTAGCGCCTAGTGTCCACGTGAGTGGATATATGGGAATCAAAATATGTTGAATAACTCATGTTATGCTCATCTACACCTCTCATAAGTTCGAGCTTGATTGCAAGACCCACCTGTAGAGCAAGGACAAAAGTCGGCCTTAGTGATCTAACAGTGCCGAATGGAATGACCATCGCTCAACGTTTAAAAGTTACATTAAGGATACCAGGTTGATCCTCCACAATAGCTCATATCGACGAGAAGGTTTGGCACCTCAATGTGATCATAACCACTGCCTACATTCCACGAAATTGTGCACCACAAATAGGAGCTAATAAAAAGACATGTGATCCCATAGAAAGAATCATTGAGTCTTCATCTTTCCGGACAACACATACAAAGAGACCTGCCAATAAATAGTTAAGTAATTAGTGAACTTATGAGGGATGTTTAGACTTAGTTTTTTTTTCTCTTCCATCTCCCATTTATCAATCATAAAATCAGTTCCTTAAAAAAAACACGAAAGGGCTATCACTTGATACAATGGTAATATGATTTTAGATATCGGCGATTTTTTTTATAGAGATAATTTTCGAGGAAATATCTTAAAGATATATAGGGAGTTCGATTATTGAAATACACTGAGCACCACAAGAGTCGCTCAAATGATTTTCTTTGAAGGATTCTTCAACGAGAGAGGATTTTATATATTTACATTAAGAGGTGAAAAATAAATTAATTTCAAACTCATCATTCATAAGGTACAAACCTATTATATCTTAGTAACAAGTAAAGAGGAATCCCATTATAATGTAGCACTATTGGCTGAATAATGTGAAATACAAACCAAAATTACCAAACAACTCTTATATAATTACACAGAACTACCTCAACTATTGGTCATGAACAGTTTCATACCTCATCTTTAAAAAGTTTCAATGTCATACCTCATCTACGAATTTGTTACAATTTCATACCTTCCATCAGTTGTCTGTCAATTCATTCGTTAAATGCTAACGTGGCTTGTGACGTGGCACACTTTCTATTAAAAAAACTAATAAAATATTATTAAAAACAAAAAAAAATCATTTAATATTTTTAAAATATAATAATAATTATTATTATAATTAAAATAATAATAATAATAATAATAAATAAATAAATAAAAAACCCACCCATGTTCATCTTCCCCCCCCCTCCGCTCCACCACTTTCTCCCCCCACCCCCTACAACCCAAAAAGAAAGAAGAAGAAGAAGAAGAAGAGAAAAAAAAAAAAAAACCCATCTTCATCTTCATCTTCCTCGACCCCCCATTCGCTGCAACCCACCCCTTTCTTCCCCTTCCTGTTTTCCTCTTCCCTCCTCCTCCGCACCCACCCTCTTTCCTCCTCTACACACCCCACTCCTTAAATCCACACACATTCCCCCTATTTTCTCCGTGCCCAATTTCTCCACCTGCAGAATCGGCGAAAGATGGGATTTGGGTTGTAGGGAAAGTGGGATCGGGGAAGATGAAGATGGCTTTTTTTTTTTTTTGGGTTGTAGGTAGTGGGTGCGGAGGAGGAAGGAAAGGGAAGACGGGAGGAGGAAGAAATGGGTGGGTTGCAAGGAAGGAGGGTCGGGGAAGATGAAGATGGGTTTTCGTTTTTTTTTTTTTTTTTTTTTTTTTTTTCCTTCTTCTTCTTCTTCTTCTTTCTTTCTGGGTTGCAGGGGGTGGGGGGAAGACAAACATGGGGTGGGTGTTTTTTTTTTCTTCTTCTTCTTTCTTTCTAGGTTATAGGGGGTGGGGGAAGAAGGGGGTTGCCCGGGGGGGAGGGGGGGAAGACAAACATGGGGTCGGTTTTTTTTTTTAATTTTTAAATAAATTTTCTTTAATTAATTATTATTTTAATAATTAACAATTATTAAATGATTTTTTTTTAGTTTTAAATAATATTTTATTAGTTTTTTAATAGAATGTGTCACGTCAGCATTTAACGGAGGAATTGACAGACAACTGACGGAAGGTATGACATTGCAACAAATTCGAAGATACGGTATGACATTGAAACTTTTTAAAGACGAGGTATGAAACTGTTAATGACCCAATAGTTGAGGTAGTTCTGTGTAATTTACCCTTAATTTTTCCTACGTAAAATTCAAGAAATTAAAAGATAGAAACTCCGTGGTTTTGATGTCAAGGTAAACAAGCATCAAAATAGAAGCTTAAAACACGGTTGAAGCAAAATAACGAAAATAAATACAACAAAAACTTCTTAAATAACTCAAGGGAATTTAACGGGGTTATAAGACCACCTAACACCATCTAACATGGTGGTCCTAATCCTTAAACCAACATGATCCATATCACCAGATTGTGGGGTCGGCACGTCCCCAGTGGACCATGGAACCACCTGTATGGCGTTCTGAATGTTTTCATCAATTGTCGCTGAAGTCACTGACGGTTGTGCACCTAAGGGTTGATTCATCTTCGCTAGCTCCTCTTCCTTCTTCTCTGAATCGCGACAACTTCCTTCAATCTCCCGTCGATCATCCACCCTATTTCCTGTATATCAGTGAACGCCAAGCCGTTCAGGGGCTTCCCAGTGAGGCACTGGTTCATGGCCAGCCAAATTTCCACCTCTCGGTTCTCGTTTTTTTGCTTGTTCACTTCTCTTGCTCCTTTTCAACCATCTGCTTCAGAAACATCTCATGGGTCACCATCTTTTTATTTCGCTCCTCCTCGGGCATGTTCTCGAACTGCTCAATGAGGCGTCGCGCTTCTGAAGGATTAGGCCAGACATCAGGTTGAGGCTCATCTGGACTGTATATGACAGCACATGTTAGAAAATCACAAAGTTTATTGATTTCAAACATCTTCTTCATGAATCCCCTCTTCTTTTTCCTGAATGTCACTTTTCGCGACGAGTCGTTCATGATGAAGGCTAAATTCACTTTCCTTCTAGTCATAATTTCTCAAAGAAGAGAGAAATGAAAACTAGGGAAAGGAAGGGAAGAAGGCGGCTTTAGGGTTTCATACTCTTAGACGGTGTGGTTGAACCCTAAATAGCTAATCCTATTTATAGTAGAACGCTGCTTAACTGCTGAAGTTTCAGCAGGAGCTCCTGCTTACCTCCAATCCTGAACTTGAACACATGTTCACCTGGGATTGGGTGTAAGCAGGAGTTCCTCCTGAAACATTCAGTAGCCAAGTATTTTCCTTTATAGTATTTTGCAAGGGGCTACTTTAATTAATTATGACATATTTTGTCATCAATAGAAATTTAATACTTTTGAGGTGATAAACAAGCACAATTTTAGTTTCTCAGCATTTTTGTTTCATCATGTCCGTTATTTCTATTTGATTTATTAAATCCGATGATAAAAAATAAAATAAAAGTGTCAAAATTATCTCACAAATATTTATGCGACTAACAAATTTATAATATGAAATCTAGGCTGGAGATTTATTAGCATAATAGAAATTTATTTTCATGAGCTTGTTGGATTTTTGTTTGATATTATCCACCATCTGGTTTTATATGGACGTTTATTTTGAAATTTCATTCGTAGGTGCAGGTATTATGACACAAATTTTTCTCTCGTGCATTCATTCATTGAACAATAATTATTATATATAACTTTCTTTGATAATTATAACTTGTACAGTAAAATTAATTCTTTTTTGGGAATTTTTTGTTTCTCTCTCTTTTCTGGCATACATATGGATATACTATATATATCAAGACATTTTAAATTTATATTTTTTACCCTTTCGCATTTAAGAAAGAAAAACAAAACATCTTAAAAAAAAATTAGAAAACTTCATTTTAATCCTTAAAAAAAGATGAGTTTAGACTATGACCTTATGTAAGATTAAAATCCAATTTTAGTCCCTAATATATTTAATCATATCATATATTTTGATGTTTTATTTATTTATTTATTTTTATTTTAATGTATTAATTATATTTAAATTTATTTTTTTATTTCATTCATCATAATATATTTTAATGTCTACATTTAGGCAACTAATTTTTTTATAATATATATTCCGATAACAATTTTGTATGTTCTTCATTTAGGTAGATTAATACATTTGAATATTTTGGTATATCCATCGGTACAAACATATAGGTACATTGAACAATATAATGCATTTCATTATGTACATTTTGGTACACACATTTGAGTATTGACTTTTAGGTACATTAATTCAATATATTATATTTTCGGTACATACATTTAAGTACATACATTTTGGTACATACATTTCGGTATTGATATTTAGGTACGTACATTTCGATATTGACATTTAGGTACGTACATTTCGGTATTGACATTCGATACGTACATTTTGGTATTGACATTTAGGTACATTAATTCAATATAATACATTTCGTTACATGCATTTAGGTTCATTATAATATATTTCGGTACAATCATGTAGGTACAAATATTTTGGTACAAAAAAGTCAATTTTATATATTTCGGCATAGTCATTTATGTACACTTATGTATTTATATATTTTTGTATCACAAATTTCTTTTAATATTTTCTCATTTACGTTCATTTATAATTCAAAAACTAAATATGTGCATATTAATAAAATTAAAATTTAATGTGGAGAGAATAAATAAAAATACACATTAAATAATAAAAATTGAATGTAAATTTTGATAAAAGTACACTTCAAGGGATTAAATTGAATATGTAATCTAGCATCGGGTTTTTTTTAAATTTTAATCTTTTGTAAGGACTAACGTTCAAAAACCCCAAAAAAAAAAATCTCTCGAGCATGCTGATGCTGGCCATTCATCCCTCATTTTAATGCTCACCTACCCCTCTGATGCGATAATAAATTTACAATTTCTAATAATCAAATGTATTCGTTTCAACATAACGTCTCTCCGAAAAAAGTTTGCGTGTATTATTGGGCTCACTTGCAAAATGTAAAACACTATAAATTCAAATCCAACCCAATTAAGTGCTGGTCTCTCAACCTACCCAAAATTGAACCTAGACTTTTATTTTACAATTACGATTTTACAACTAAGCTCCATGAAGTCTTAACAACATTCTCTATATAAACGACACACTAGAATGGTCAAAGTATGCCCCACTAAGCTTAACAATCTAAGGCTATTCATTTCGGAAGATTCGCATATTGGATTTCCGATCCGTAACTTTCTGAAGACCTAAATAAGCTTCCAGAACAACATACTAAAAATTCACAACTATCTAAATGTCGGATTGTCATCAATTACGAAAATCATGCAGAGGCACAATTATCTCAAAAATGAAATATTCGAACCATCGTATCAAAATTCAACAAATGGACCTTGGATATGGGTTCAAGACATTGAGAACATCTCAATGTCCCAAATCTATGAAATTTGATTTCCTCCCACGCACCGCCACAACCGCCGCCGCACATGGTGGTTTCCAACGACCAAAAACCTAGTTTTCTGACATACTCCACTTCTATTAAAATTTACAAAAATATACATCTCAATGAGAGCAACAACTTTTATACTTGCCACAAAGTCCAAAACTGGATGGAAGATGATCAATTTTGTTGGTAAAGGCGGCGGGTACACAAAACTTCCCGTCGTCAATTTGCCGCATATGATAGTCCATTGGGATCGGGGTGGTCAAGTTTTGCTCCTAGGATGATGGGCTACAAAGCTTAGATGGTGTCATTCACCATCGCTTCACTAATTTGCCGGAAAAATGAGAAAGGTAGTTGGAGGCTGGAACTCTAAACTTTTGTTGGCCTGGCAATGCCATGTATGGTGTTAATTGAGGTGGTTCTAGTAGAGGGGAGTGAGAGCTTCAAGATGGTAGTAGTGGTGAAAATTTACGCCAGAGTTAGTTGAAATTAGCTTCGAAAAATCGATAGTTGTGGATTGCGATTGGGTTGGTTCTTGGGCTCGGCTTTGCTAATTTGGAAAGTTGGAATTTCTGACTTCTTAAAGTCAGACTTTCCACTTATAACTTTCGGTCAAAATGCCAAAACGCTCTCCAACTTAAAAAGCTTCTAACTTCATTCTAACTTGGAATTGGGTTCCGTTTGCGCCTACGCACTCGTGGGAGTGAGCTTTACCTATCCAACTTAAGAATTAGCCTAAAAGGTTAAGTAAAATTTGAAATGAAAATAATACACCCCACTTCAATTTTCTCAAACAGGAGAATTTAATGAACTAATTTCAATTAAATCTCTGAAATACTTCTAAAAATGAAATAAAATACTAAAATTTAGGATGGGATATCACAAAAAGAGAAAAGGGACAGTGAACAGAAGAAAGGTGGGGGCTTGGGTGCTTGAATGCTTGAATGCTTTAAAATTTTTAACTTTTTTAATGTCCATGCATTGTCAGATTAACATGTGGCACCCGATCATTGTCCATGGGCGCACATACGCATTAATGGAGGTTTTGACAGAAAGCGTAACAGGAGTATGAAAGTGTTCCACAATCCTTACTTTAAGTAAAAGACTGAGATGAAAAATACTTGATGTATAAAAGTTTGAAGACCACAATTCTTACCCATTTAGAAAAAAGAAAACTCAAAATCAATACTATGCAACTCATTCAAGGCATAAATAAAGCAGCATCTCTCACATATTTGTCTCGTGGTTCATCCTTTTTTTCTGCATATTTATCATTACTTGGATTCATCTGTTGACATTTGTTTGGATGTGGGGGATTTCTCAAGAAGAAATCCCATATTTGATTTTAGGTTTGTTTAGAGGAGAAATCATCTGACAAGCAGAAATCCCATATTTATCCGTAAGATGATTTCTCGAGAGGTGTAATCTATTCAAGCGTGTGAGGTTCGATATTTGGTTTGGAATAGCACTTACAATGATCACACTTGAAACAGTAGTCCACCTCTTTAAATTATGCTTTGGAAAAATTTGAGTATAAAGGTAACATAACAAATTTGTGAGCAATTATGATTTGGAAAAGGCGTTGATTTTTTTCTTGAACTCTAAAAAAGTTTTAATCAATTCATACCTTAATTGGAGAATTCAAAATGTTAAAATCATCATTAACTGGTACAAAAGAGCATGTTTTTCTCTATAAAAGCGTCTTATGGTTTCAGCTAGAATGAACGTAAGATGAAGATTGCATAGTGGAAACGTTTTATGTGATTATAGGTTTTGATTACTGGTATAGTTTTATTGATAATTTTATCTTGTACTGATGATAACTATGCAATAGGGTAAAAAATATAGTTAACATTTAAAGTTTAAGTTGGGTGTAGACAATGTATTAAAAGCGCGAGGCGTGGGTGAGGCGTCCGAGTTGAAGCCCGGCCTAGGCGTGAGGCGAAGCTTCACGGGATTAAATTTTTTTTTATGTATATGTTTTATATATTATACATATAATTGTATAAAAAAATAATACTACGTAAAATAAACATTCATTCTCAATTTTTCATTCAAAATTCATAGTCATTCAAAAGATAATATCATCTAAATTCATCATTCAAAGGTAATATCATCCAAATTCATCGTTCGAAAGGTAATACAAACAAAGAAAACAATCATTCATCCAAATCCTCTTCATATAAATCAAAATACAAACAAAGATATCAATCATTCATCTAAATCCTCTTCATCTAAATAAAAGGCAACATCATCCTTTTCATTGCCAATTCTAGATGAACTTGTTGGGTATGTCATCAATTCATCAAAAGAATCTTCCGAATCATACTCCACGTTTCTTCAACTTGAGGATGCTTCATTACCCAGTTTTCTTTTGTATGTAATAGGACCCCAAGGTTGAGTAGGCTCGCGAGGATGAGAGGTTCACGAGGAGGAGAAGAAGGAGGAGTAGGCTACGAGGAGAAGGAGGAGGAAAAGACTCTCTAGGCTCTCGAATGTATAAGCCACCTACATAAACCGGGGATGGCACATTCCTTACGGCCTCAACATTATACAATAACTCTTCCTCAAGCCATGTAGGATCTTCAGGAAGAACGGGATCTTCTGTCTCCATTATCCATTCATAATCGGAGGCAATTTCTTCCACAACAATAGGATCATACTTCTCCCTCATTTTCTTACTTCTCTGTTATAAAGCCAAATTGTACTTGGCATAGGCTAAAGCATTAAGCCTTTTGTGTTCAAGCCTATTCCTTCTTTTTGTATGAATCTACAAATAAATCAATTCTATTATTCAAGTCTAATCATCTTAAGCAAAAATGATACTTAAGATACTAATAATATATTTACTTACCATTGATAATGTGCTCCAATTCCTCTCACATCCCGACGCACTACAAGTAAAGCTTAGAACTCGAATAGCAAACTTTGTTAACTGGGGTGTTTTATGCCCAAAGCGCTCCACCAAGCAGCTAAAAAAGAACAATATTAGTAAGGTAAGTAATTTAAGGGTTAATGATAAAAAGATATTAACAATTAACTAATTAAATCTTACTTGGTGTTCGCTTTTTCCTTGTTTGCATAGCCATAGAATCCGCAAATGGACCACGCTTATCATTATATAAATCCAATTGAACATCGCCCTCTTCACGTTCTTTCCCTTTCCCAAGCATTCTATCCATGCAAGCAAACAACCCATTTCGCACTTCATCAGTATCTGAGAAATTATCCTCATACCGAAATTATGGGTTTAAGTAATAACCCGCCGCATGTAGTTGTTGATGAAGTTGATCATCCCATCTACAACCTATCTTTCTCCAAATAGGCATATATTTTTTCTCCACTTTGTTAAAATTGCTTGCAATTTTCTCTTTTGCAGCATCCATCTACTCATATATAAAACCCATAGGGGGTCTCTCCTCCGAATCAACCTCTCTCAAAACACAAGCAAGAGGAAGAACACCCTTAATGCAAAAGGAAACTTGACCCCAAAACTCACGATCATGTAACACATGATGCTTAGCCAACTTTGCTTCACGGGATTTTGCATAGGTACTTTCCGACCATTCTTGAGAGGTAAACAAAGCAAAGATTTTCCTTTTGCTTTTGTAAGCTTTGTAGTGTAAAGAAAGAAGTGGCAAACCTAGTGACCGCTGGATGAAGAATTTCTGAATTGTTGGTGTACTTTCTCATCAAAGCTAGTACCCATTGATGCCCATATAGATACTTTGAAATACACCTAGCACGTTTGAGCGTGTCATCAGACCATGCCATCTTAGAAATATCTTCTAGCATCAAATCAATGCAATAAGCCGCACATGGAGTCCACCACACCTTCTATTTCCTCTCTATAAGTTTTGTCGCGGCATTCTTGTAGTTCGAAGCATTGTCAGATATAACTTGAACCACATTCTCCTCCCCAATTTGTTGAATAACATCATCCAAATAGCCATACAACAAATCTCCATTCTTAATAGAGGCCAATGCATCAACCGATTTTAAGAACCAAGTACCTTGCGGGCTATTGACAAGAAAGTTGATTAAACACCTACTTTTGCCATCTGACCATCCATCCGACATAATAATGCATCCATATCTCTTCCAAGCCTTTTGATGTTCTTTCATCATACTCTGTACATCCTCAACTTCTTCTTTGAGTATCCAAGTTCTATATTCATGGCTTGTAGGAGCATCAAAGTCGGGACCAAAATTGGATACCAATTTCATTGCATTAACATAATATTCATTGTTTGCCGCATTGAATGGATAACACTAGTGTAGAACCATCGCGCAAGTGATTAGGATGCTTGTCTTCTTTCCTCTTTTTTGAAAGGTGCATTCAATGTGGTTTGACGAGCTTCTGATGTAACATACCTATCAAGTGGTCCCCTTGACCTAGGTGGTAGAAAAGAATCGGTTTGTTGTGAATGTGTGGCACTCACACTCCCACTCTCGCTACTTACATATGGTGTCCTTGTTGTGCCCATATCGACACTTTCACTTTCTTCTCCACCACCACGACCCAACTCATGGCTAGTTTTCCTCTTTTCTTTAGTTCTCATAACATTAACAAAGCATTCTTGGACTTTTTTACAACTTATCATTCTCCCGAACTTACACCACCCAAGTGATGTTTAAATCTAGAAATTGAACCCATGCATTTGTGGTTAAAAAAAAAACACAATAGAAGTGCTTGGTGACAGGATCCAAATCTTTTTGTCCATTGCCAAGCAAAATCTTTCGTAGAAGAAGAAGCCATATTATTCAATGCCTAAACAATAAACATTCGATGCATACAGTTAAGGAACCAACAATCTATTAATTTATGCAACAATTACAGTGATGACCAATGACCATACTCAATTACTTTTTTGAATGAGATAAAGCAATCCAATAAAAAGCTTAATAGAACACTTCTAGAACGTGGACATCCAACAAAAATTGTTTGGAAAATGACTATTGAATAAGAATCAGATAATGTTCATGAACACGTACTGATTTTGGCATATATGCAGAGCAAAAATGTCTAAGCCTGAACTGTTTATGACGCCTGAGCAAAAATTGCCACTAGCTCTTTTGGATCAAAAAGAGGTAATGTCTTATAGCATCTCATCTTTCCATAGCATGTGGCTATTATTTAACTCCTGGTTTAATTACTTGGACTTATTTGTACATTAGGCTGGTAAAAAACTTCTACTCATTACCAGCTTAGATTATCATTAAAAATTCACATGAGGCATACTAGAGATGCACCACATAATCATGAAGAAACAACCTCATTAGTAAAAAAAAAAAAAAAAAAAAAAAAAGGTATCACATACAGTTGAAGTTTTCCAACAATAGTACAATACTAACATGGGACTAATTTTTCAATTATTTTTATGTACACAGTACACAACACCTACAGTCCAATCCCCTTAAGCCTTTAGCCATAATCCCGAATCCTTCTCCCATCCCCTTAAGCCTTTAGCCTCATCCCCTTATACCTCCACTCCTCTCTATTTTTTCTACTTTCCAACTCCAAGGCTTCACACCAGTTAAAAAAAATATAAAAAAATAAAAAAAATCAAATCTCTAACTTTTTCAGAATTTAAGAAACCTTAACCTTTAAAATAGGGGATTTGATTGTGGGTTTGCTGACAGCGCTAGGGTGATGACAGTGTGGCGACTGGGAAAGGACGATCGACTGGGGTGATGCTGCTGTGTGTTTCTGGCGCGGGAAAAGAGGGTGAAGAAGGAAGTGGTCGAATCTATATTTTGAAACTGAAAACCCTTACCCAAATAATGTCGTTTAGGTTTGGGTGGTATTTTTTTTTTTTTTTAAAAAAGGCCAGACAAGGTGCCTGAGACGCCTTGAGGCACGCCTCCACTGCCTAGGCATCTCCGGCAAAGCGTTTTGCCCACTTCAACAAAACAGAGGCGTTAGCCTCACCGCCCGGTCTCAAAGACGCCCTAGGCGCTCCCCGAGGCTAGTTTTTTAAAACATTGGGTGTAGAAAGATGTTATATAGTTCAAATAATAATTTTCATATTATGTCTCTCGCACATTTCTTGTTTCTCTTTTCCGTGCCTCTTTGCACAGTCACGTTCTCTCTCTTCCTCTCTCTCACCTCCGTTTGCGCCAACTCTAACTTTACATGCGTCAGGTGTTGTAGCTGCCATTCACCTAGACTCTCTCGTGCCATTTACATATATTGATTCATTGAATATTGATTAAGATGAAAGATGACCTCAATTTTAGATTATGGAATTATTGAGTTGTCGAATTTGGTTCCGGGTTTTCTTATTTTTGATACATTGGTCTGTGACGATGTCAATGCCATGATAACATAAATTTTAACTTTCCTAAATTCTCAATGCAAGTATTTTTTTGTAGAGTGCAGGTAGGGACCTATTTATATGTTATATAGTAAATTTCATTAAATCCTCCTAGGTCCAACCTAGCCATCCAGGCACGAGGCCCCATATTGATGTCCGGCTAGAACTTAGCATCTTTTTGAACTTTTAAAAACATACGCGCGCGCGCGTGCACACACACACACACATATATATATATATATAGCAAAACTATAACACACACACACACACACACATATATACACACACACACACATATATAGGCTTTGATTAAACCGTTGGGCATTGCACAATAGTTTAAATGAGTGTAATGTCTATATGTAAGAATCATTCAACCTAACTTTGATTTGTGTTACATTATTGTCATAATAATGTGAGTTTGATAGGGGTTAGGTTTATATATTAAGGAGAGAAAGATAAATTGACTCCACCATCCATGAATTACAGACCTATGACCTCTCACTTACAAATAACGAGAAACACCACTAGATCTTAATACCAATAAGTAGTCTAAGAATGTTGAATACAAACCAAAGTTACCAAACAACCTTATATAATTAATTTTTTCTAGATTAAATGCAAGAAATTAAGAGGCATAGGAACCATGTGGTTTTGAGGTCAAGATAAGCAAGCATAAAATTAGAAATAACTTAAAACAACGATGAAGAAAAATAACATAAAAATAAAATACAAAAACTACTTAAATAGCTCAAGGGAAATTAAAGGGGTTCTTAGATCATCCAGCACCACCGAACATTGTGGTCCTAATGCCCAAAAGTCGACACATTATCATCCACATCAAGAACTTTTGGTCGGCACGTCCCACATGGACCATGGAACCATCTGCATGACGTTCTGAATGTTCTCACCAGCTACTGTAGGTTCTGCACCTAAGAGTTGATTCATCTTCGCCAGCTCCTCCTTCCAGCTCTTGATATTCGCTTCAAATTCCTTCAATTTTTCTTCGATCATCCTCCTCATTTCCTTTAAATCAGTGAACTGCAAGTCGTTCAGGGGCTTCCCAGCAATGAAGTGGTTCATTGCCATCCAAATTTCCAATTCTCGGTTCCCTTTCTCCAGCTTGTTTACCTTCTCCAGCTCCATTTCGACCATCTGCTTCAGAAACATCTTATGGTTCACCATCACTTTGTTCCGCTCCTCCTCGGGCATGTTTTTGAACTGCTCGATGAGGCGTCGCACTTCTGAATGATCAGGCCAGGCATCAGGTTGAGACTTATTTGGACTGTACATGATAGCACATGTTAGAACATCACAAAGTTTATTGATTTCATACTTCTTCATGAATCCCTTCCTCTTTTTCCTGAACGTCGCTTTTTGCGACGAGTTGTTCATCATGAAGGCTAGTTTGACTTTCTTTCTGGTCATGATTTCTCAATAGAGAGAGAAATGGAAACTAGGGAAATGAAGGGAAGAAGGCAACTTTAGGTTTCAGACTTTCAGTCGGTGTGCTTTAACCCTAGATAGCTTATGCTATTTATAGTATTTACAAGAGGCTACTTTAATCAATTATGAAATATTTTGTCCTCAATCGAAATTTAATATTTTTAAAATAATAACACGAACCATTTTTAATCTCTCACGCAACTTTGTTTAATCATGTCCATTATTTTTATTTGATTTATTCAATCCAATGATGAAAAGTAAAAAAGAAATGTGTACACATCACCTCCACTAATATTTGCGCTGAAAATCAAATTTAGAATATGAAATCTAGGCTGGAGATTCATTACCATAATAATATTTTGTTTACATGACCTTGTTGGATTTTTGTTGATATTATCCACCATTTGGTTTTATATGGAAATTTATCTTGAAATTTTCATACATAGATGCATGTATTATAACGCAAATTTTTTGATATGGTTCATTCATTCATTAAAAGAGAGTTATTACATATAAATATCTTTGGTGATTATCACTTACAAGGTAAAATTCATTCTTCTTTAAGAAATTTTTGTTTATCTTTCTTTTCTGGCATACATACGGATATACTTTATATAACAAGACAATTTAAGTTTCTGATTTTTACCTTCTCGCATTTAAAAAAGAAAAACAAAACATCTTAAGAAGAAAATATCTCGAACGAGTCAAACTCCAATAGAGATTCATGCCTCATTTAAATGCTCACCCACCCTTCTGATGCGATAATGAATTTATAATTTATTTATAATAACATATCTCTTTTCTCGTGTGCCCATACATCCAAACGAAACATTATCATCTTTGCTGCATTCATTTTTTGCACGTATTGGTGTTTGGCTGTCCAACATTCGTGTTGTAAAGCATTGTTGGCCTTACTATGCCCTATAAAATTTTATCTTGAGTTTTAGAGGCATAAGACGGTCGCCCAACATACTTGATGCATTCTTCCAATTATCCATCTAGCTTGTATTATGGATGAGAGATCTTCATCTATTTCTTTGTGATTTTCCAAGAAGATCCAAGATAACTAAAGCATTCATTCTTAGGTACTTCATGATCCCCTTGTCTCATTTGAACCCTCATTTCCACTGAACTTGCAATTTATCTACTCTGTCCTTGACCTACTTAGATTAATATCTTTTGATTCCAACACTTCCTGCAGAAGGTTAAACTTTGCATTTACTCCCTCATACGGTTCATATATCAACATTGTATCATCTGCAAAAAGCATACACCAAAGGATGTCATATTGAATGTTCCGTTAACTCATCTATTACCAATGCAAAAAGGTAAGAACTTAAAAGCTAAGTCTTGGCATAACCCTATGATTATGGCAAAGCTTTCAGTTTG
This sequence comes from Pyrus communis, assembly GCF_041283825.1. Taxonomy (NCBI): domain Eukaryota; kingdom Viridiplantae; phylum Streptophyta; class Magnoliopsida; order Rosales; family Rosaceae; genus Pyrus; species Pyrus communis. The sequence goes on along the minus strand of NC_142568.1, from coordinate 20,730,390 downwards.
TTATTCATGCCGTAGTCCTTGAATCCTTGATCCATCATACGTATCATTTATTGCTTGAATATATGCTACTCATACTCATTTCTTCTCTAAAATCCTCCAAAGAATTTCTCTTAGACCTTATCATAAGCTTTTCCCAAATATATAAAGACTAAGTGCAAACATTTTTCATATCTCTATATCGTTTCATCAATCCCTATAAAAATATTGGGATGTGCAATCCACACACCCCTTGGTATTTTTTCTTCTTTGATCTTCTTAAATTCATTCAATTCAACGGCTGAAAATTAGAAAGGTGTGTAAGAAATAAAAAATAATGTGTAGATATCATATCTCAAAATATTATAAATTTAAACAATAATATCAAATGTTAGTGTGACGTCTGATCCAAAAATTTCCCATCTACTATTGGGCTCGCGTGCAAAATGCTAAACACTATGAATTCAAATCCAGCCCAATTAAGTGCCGGTCTCCCAACCCGCCCAAAACTGCACCGCGACTTCTCCTTTTATACATTGCAGACACAGAGATCCCGAGATGGGAACCGGAATCGGAATCAGAACAGAATCGGACTTTTGCAGTGATTTGCCACACTTTTCAGTCCCCAGAGGGTTCAGTTTGCGATCTCCCTTGAGTTTTGATCGAGGAGTTTGTATAGGGTAGGTAGATTTGGGGTTTTACAATCAGCTAATCGAAATATCGAATTTGAAATTACTGAATTTTGGGAAAATTGGGGATTTGTTCTATTTCATTGCTCTGAAATGTAGGGTTGTGGGGTTTTGCAGTTGCAGGAGGAGAAGATGAAAGTCAACATCTTGCGTATCCTTCTCGCTGTGTTTATGTTATTTTGTTCTTTCTTTCAAACTACACTAGTTTATATACCATTTGCAACTAGCTCATGTAATTTTCTATACTTTTATTCCAAGATATTAACTTTGTTGCATTTAATCATATGGTAGAATGAATTTTGGCTTGATAGTTTCGAATTCCTGTGATTTTGATTTTGTTCTTTCTTTCAAATTTACTAGTTTATACCATTTAGAAATAGCTTTTGTAATGCTCTTTTCTTTCCCGTCTCTGAACTGTTGCATCTAATGGTGGTGGAATGACTTTCAGCCTGACGGTATTGAATTTCTATGATTTGTCATCCTCTGGAACTATGAATATTTAATGAGCTGTAGAGTTGTACTACCTTAATTGTAGTCTAATGTTACGAATGGCAATCACAAGATCAGTATATATTATGTTAGTCATGAATCTCTTGCATATGTTCCCCCTGTTTATGATTCGGTGCGATTATCTTTTTAACAACGATCGTGATAATTTGACAATCCCATTTGCTCCGTGATCTTATTTTAACTTGAAACATCTTTGATGGGAAATGGACGTATTATGCATTTTATCGTAACTGTTCTCTCTTGACCCTTCTCTCTTTGCGGATATCTGCTGGGGATTTTAAACAGAGTATGTCTTTTTTACCTCTTTTCGATCTCTTATGTTCATTAATCAATTGGAAATAATCAATTGCTGCATGTGTGAATGTGTCTAAATGTAAATTTGATGTGCCCTTTTTTCTGGGATATGTTTTATTTCATCTACTTTGGAGCTCTAACTCTTATCCCTTTGGACCTGCAGGTGGCATGCTGTCGCTTCATGGACATGGGATGCACAAGACGAAACATGTGGGATTTGTAGGATGGCATTTGATGGTTGTTGTCCCGATTGTAAACTCCCTGGGGATGATTGCCCGCTAAGTAAGTCACTAACATTACTGTCTTTATGCCTTGCACCATGTTTCATGTTTCACCAAATTCTTACATTTCCTCTATTATTAAGATCCAAGTCCACAAACTGAGGTTCATGTTGATCTGTAAACATGTGCTGGTCGAAAAGTGAAGCTCATGTTGCCTGTGTCCACATGGTTGTGCTTTTTTTTTCACACTTTCCTGTCATGATTTATGTGGGTAGTTCTATTCTTCCATATATAATGGCATCAACTCGTAGCAATGCTTTGATGCAAAATATTATGGAATATACAGATCAATGATAATTTACAGACATCGACATTGGATATTCTTTATTTTTCTCTTATGAAATTTCCCAGATAATACATAACATCAGATCTGTGTCAACACCTTAGAACATCATTTACACATGGTTTCATTGGACATCATGTTACACATGGTTTGCAATGCACACAGCTAGCATGATGTGCTTCTAAGCTAACAGTCAACCCCTGTATATTTGGTTATAGCATCTAGCTGCCCAACCAAATTGTTTACAGTGCAGGCATTTCAGGTAGGAAACCCTTTATTATTTTTTGCGTTGGACCAACCAGATTGTGACATTTCACGTTTTGCATTAGTAGTGTGATTTGCGTTTCTTTTAGTCTATGTTTTTTTTTCTTGTTTCCCGTTAAAATATATGGTTTCTATTGATATAATCTGACGATAAATTATTCTATTTGCAGTTTGGGGCGCGTGCAACCATGCTTTCCATCTCCATTGTATCTTAAAATGGGTAAATTCACAGACTTCTCAGGCGCATTGCCCCATGTGCCGCAGGGAGTGGCAATTCAAAGGATGAGGGAATTCTTGCTTACTCGCTCCCTCATCAAGTGCAGGTTTGCAAACGTTTGATTGTATACGGGTTGATGTAAATTATGACCACCTTATATCTGTTGTGTATTGGATGATGTGTGCTGAAGTAACTCCGTCTTGAGGCGTAACTTCTCAATCATTCTTTGTATCCCTCCGTAAAAGTGAACTTGAATCAGTAGAGCCTTTTACTCACCCCTATATGGTGTTTTTTGTTTTATAAATTTGTGCATCAATTGAGATTCAGGAAGCAGAGACAGAGCAAAAATATTTACCTTTTTTTGTCAGCGGTTTTCAGGATCGCCGCTAAAACATGCACCGAGGAGTTTTACTGGTGTTGGCGGCGAATAGAACCGCTGACAAAGACGTTCTCCCTTCAAATTGGTCATCCATTGTTTTTGCTGCTCTTAATCTTCTTACCTTGATTTTAATACACTAGATAATTTTTTATTAATGTCAATTTGGAATTGGATTATCACAAAGGGTACCGTTAATTGGGAAATATTTTCTAACTTGGTAAGCAAACGCCTAGATTAGACACCACCTGTGTTACTTCCCTACCCTTTCTTTTCGTTTTGTTTTGTTTTCACATCGGGGCAGGGAAACATAATATTTGACCAAGGATTAAAAACACAACTAAGAAAGTGACCCTTAAAATAACTTTTGTATTTCGTTACTTGATTTGATCATGCGACGAGAAAGATAGATAGAAAAAAATATACAATTGGTTATAAATTAAAATCTCTCGGGACTTGTATCCAAGGTTCTAAAAAATAATAAACGCTAGTTGGGCGGTAGGTTGGCGCCTAGGCACCTAGGCGGGGTCTAGATGGGCCTAAGCGGCCTAAGCGGATTTAGTTAAATTTTTTGTATATCTTGTAAATAAGTGCATATTGGCACTTACAAAAAACACATTAAGCATATATGTCATATAACCATAGTGATGAGTATTGTAAGATGACACATTTACAAGAAGTTCATAATTTTAAACCACTTAGACTTAGATAGGATTTTTTATTTTATTTTTTTCAATTTCATTGAAAAAACAAAAAAAATCGCCTAGCACCGCCTAGCCCGTCTAGAGCCCATCTGATTTTTTCCACCGATTTGTAAGAAAACGTCTCAGCTCACCACCGTCTAATGCCTAGACCGTTTTTTAAAACATTGCTCGTACCTTAGTTAGTTAAAAAAGAAAGGACGTTTACTTCTTGAGCTTTGAGGTAACGTCGTCCTGTTTGATTCTCCTCTGCTACTGTCGCTTGTACGATAAGAAAGCACATGGACTGGAGCCCCAACATTGTCGTTTTGCAATTGATTGGATGGTAGGTAGCTTCCTCCATTGTTTTTATTACAAATTTGCAATGTACAGGCGATCATCACGTATCGCATTTCAACAGAAAAAGTAGATGAACAACTTTTCTTTTTTGTTTTAAAAGTTAACATCCACTCTGCTCCACTTGAACATAACCACTACAAAGCCCTACATGTTTTTGTGTATATATTATTTATAAATTATATTCCGCATGGATATGATGGGGGAGCGGTTCTTTTCCTTTGTTTATTGATAACGCTACAAACAATAATATATGTTCTTTTCCTTTGCTTATTGATAACGTTGCAAACAATAATATATGAAGCATTGAAACTGGTGATATTGCATACGTGAATTATGTTACTTAGGGAGAGCATTATGCACACCCTTTAAAACTAAAGTTTCGGATCTCGTTCTCGTAAATTAATGAAGTTTAGAATATATTTTATTCAAAACACTAAAGGATAACTTGTAACCCAATTGAGAGTAATGAGAACACAAATCACATTGAAAAATAAATGATTAATGTTTTAAGAGACATTAATCAGTAATCACAAATACTACCATCCATATCCACCTTTACAACAGAGAGATTTGAAGGAAGGAGGATAAAAATTAAAAATGAGAAAAGAAAAACAAATAAATTGGACAATCACACCGAGACACACTACATGATACTATCAACCATCCACTTGGCTACACCAGATAATCAGACGGCTGAAAACAATCCCATACTGCAGAAACAAAATGACATATGTGCCCTTCACATCTCTACTACCTGTCCAACAACGGAAACAAAGAAAACAGAAATACGTGAGAAACTATTTGGGTAGATCGCATGACTTTAAGATCGGATTTTGAAGATTCGTGAATCGTGTCCGTTCACCATACATCGTGCGATTAATTTTTTATCAAGTACTATTTATGTTTATTTTTAAATAAATATATTTAAAATAATTTTTGACCGCACACACAATTAACAGATCCTCGAAATCTTCACAAAGAAGATCCAGATTCAGAATAATTTAGTAAGGAGAGATTATATTCACACACCTCAAATTACTCATGCCACATCATTTTAATTTTTTAATATTTTTTAAACATCAATAACACTTGGTAGAAAAATATTAAAAAATTAAACAGGTGTGTGGGAGAAGAAAAATTAAAATAGTGTGAGATGAGTAATTTAAGATGTGTAATTATAATCTTCCTTTAGTAAGTGCATGCCACGTCATGACTCACGTGGACCCATACCTACCCTTGGTCCATCAATGAAAGATACGTTTGCTTAATCATGTAATTTAAACTTCAACCCTCATTTTTAATTTAACAAAAATAAAAGAAATTTTGTTTTATTGGAATTCAAACACTTGAATAAAATGTCAGGGATTATAACGCTCCTCCTCAAACATTTTTCATGTGAGTGTAGAAAAAAATAGTAAAATGTTTGTCTCAAGAGTGCAGATGATTAATTAAAAGTACAAAAAAAATTCAATAAAATTTTCTTCGTCCCATCGAAGTTTAAAAATAAAAAGGGGTGTTTACAGAAATTAATTGAGGTCTTACTTGGTGATGGCATAGACGGCGTAGATAATCCCAGGGATGTAACCAAAGATGGTCAGCAACAAACAGATCCAGAATTCCACCTGAAAAAACATCAAATCCACCATATATTAGACCCAAGAAAACACATACATCACAATTATATTATATTTACAGATTAATTAGAGAAAATAACACTGTCTGGAACATCACGTCCGTAAAATTCTACTGGTCTAACGATTCAAACGGTGGTACCATGTGCGTTCGTGTGACGTATAATCTCTATAAACTAAACGACTCGGAAGAAAGAGTACTAACATGGCAGCCAAACTTGAGGAAGACACCAAGAGGAGGCAAGAGGATGGCGATGAGGATGTCAACGAAGTTTAGGGTTCCTTCGCTCGGCATACTTGCTGAGAATTTTTTTGCCGGAATGCTGAGAGAGTTTTAGAAGAAGAGGAAGTAGGGCAACTGGTGGATATGTGCGTGGTGGTGTCACAGAAACGGTGAGTGGTTTATATATACAGCTCCTCCGCGTGCTGATGGGAAACGTGGAGAGGGTTTCATTCGGTGGAGACACAGCAATACAATGTACTGCGCGGTTCCTTAACCCCGTGAAATCTGTGGATGATAAATTTTTTGGTACGTTAGAACATATTATAGTACATTAAATGTTATAATATACGCGATTGAAATTTTTGTAAGTGTTTAACTATTATGTTATACAACTTGATTCATCGGACCGTGTGTCCGCTACTGAATGTCTCTTTTTGTGGAGGACGAGTAAATCTTACTTTTGGGTTCGGGCCTTTGGGTGTTCAATCAGAATCATACACCGTGGTATGGCATGCTGCGGAATCCGAATCCGTATCCGAATAAAGAAGCAAGAATCATACAGCTAAGTTTTGATGTAGAAATTCAGATTCACGAAACGGGTGAACATGGCTCCTGCGGTTCTCACATCAGTCCCATGTGCTTCTTGTATATACAAAGTTTCATAACCCATATTGCGTTCCTTTTTTTCGGTCGAACTTATTGTGTTTCAAGTTTCAATAGTTTTGGATTAATCAAATTTTGTTCATTAAATAATGTATTTGTTCAACAAAAAAAAAAATGCTGCATTTATTGACATGTTACTGGCAAATACACTTATAAGCATATGAATATTTATATTTTTTTTCTCCATTGCACATGACCCATATATCACCGATGCTACTACCAAAAATTGTCGTTGGCCACGGGTAATTGTGGTGGACATTTTTTTTTTCTGGTCGTAAAAATATTCCAAGTTACTGTTCAACAATGACTTAAAAAAAACAATATGCGCAACTTTTTCATCTTCAGTTATATTTTGTTGTGTGAGTTTATTGTTTTTCTTCATATATACATAATATAATTAGAAAGCTTACGAGAAAATTCATTACTTAACATGTTTTTTTGAAGTTCACTGTTGAACAGTGACATTGAGACGGAAAAATTTGATCAACCGAACCCTAGAAAATTTGATCAACCGGTCATAAGAAAAAGTTGGCCAGTGAAAAAACGTTGTAGGATTGAGTGTCAATCATGTAATTATTTTGAATTATAGTAATATTTATATAATTATTTTGGTTGATTTTTTCATTGGTATCTAAATTTAAACTATTCGGTAGGGGATGACCAATTAGGAATTGTTGCATAATTCTAATTTGTTTCTAGTCTAATTTAATTTGTTGCACGAGCACTCCAATAAATCGAATTTAATTATTTGCGTGATGCTAATTATTTTCTCAGACTTTTATAAGACATGTTTTATAACAAAATAACGTGATCGGATACGTCTGCACCATTTTTTTTCTTTTCCTTACATAAAGATCCTTTCTTTCGTTTCTTTTTTCATTACAACACATTTTTTCACTTTGGTTGGGGGGTCTGTGAAATGTTGCAATGTTTGCCACCGACGACCATTGGCATGAAATCGAGTATCGACCAGCCTCCAGGCTGTCAGGAAAATCTAACGGCTCGTAGGTTGCCGCGGCACTCCGGAACTACGGCCGTGAAGGAGGCTTCAAGTATGCAGCGACCAATGAGGTATTGGAAATTTTGGGTAGAAATTTTATTGTCCCATATTAGTCACTACCAAAAGGTTTTCTCATTTTATAAGGCTTTGTCTTTTATAAAAAGTGATTGAAGTGATGGACCTTGGAGAATAAAATTTAGCTCACCCTTGGACTCTGGCTCTTTAGTAATTCAATTCTTTAATTTCGAATTTAATTTATTTTTTATTTTTTATTATTTTTAATCAACAGACTCATATTTTCAGATGAAGTCTAAAGAGTGATGAAAGAACGCAGAGAGCAAAGCGCCCCGCTGGAGAAGATGTCTCCCAACTGAGACATCCCTTTCTCGTACCTGTTGCGAATAGGCATACACCTACTATATATACATCCATATGCATGGCATTTAGCATACACAAAATCAACATTCTTCTTCTACAATCACAAATATCCTTTCTGAGAGAACCACACAAAAATTCGACAGAAGTCAAGTTTTCTGATGTTGGAATTCTGACTTGATCGTTGAATCCTGGTGAAGCAAACGTTCGTAGAACTACAAGCACTGAGTAAGGACGAAATTTCTGTTTCAATGACATTACAGTTGCAAGCCTCAATCTTCAATATTTCTATTTAATATTATTTTTTTGTTTATACACTATATTATTTATTTTTATTATAAATTGTTGACATATCTCCAACATAGGGTCTTATCTGAATCGCCTACACTATGCACGTGATCTCATCTGCATTTTATAACCTAAAGTCCAATCTATAATCTTCGTGAAGAAGACTAGACCTTCTTCTTGTCACATGGGACACGTGGGAGCTTATTAGTGGAGTAATGGGTTTGAAGTAGAAACCTGGCTCAGTTTGAAAATAAAAAAGGAACCGACGTTGATTAGACCAGTTGATTAAGAAAGGTTGATGCCTTGTGTGCTTAAGCATGAAGTTAGATGTCTTTTCTTATGAAAAAAAAAAAAAAAGATTAAAAAAAAAAAGAGAAAATACTATTGTCACATCTGATTAGTTATCCAATTGTATTTTAATTAAAGGAAAGCATCACAAAGAAAAAGAGTGGGGTTGCCCCTTGGGACATTGAGAAGATCTTATTAGATTGTTTATACCACAATTGGACAATATTATTCTTCATTTTTGTGATTCATTGGACAATATTATTCTTCATTTTTTGTGATTAGTTGGACGGTATTCCTATGAAACTTGGGAATTGACAATTTGGACAGTATTCAAGAGTGTTTACAATTAGAATGAGGTATTAAATACTAAAATCAAAATGCAAAATATCTCAATAAATTTTTGAAATGGTGTTTGATTAAGGGTTGAGATGTTTACACTCTTCATCTCTCTTTTAACACTCTTCCCTTTGTTTTTATCATTTGATTTTTCTTTAATTTATTGGATAGAGGAATTGAGAAAGGTAAAAAAACAAAGTCATTTTCCGTGATTAAAAGCTGAAGCCAAATTATGGTGTTTCCTAAGCGGTAGGAAGAATGTGATCAGTCCTCTTAAAGTAAACCTTTTGAGGTCTTAGTTTACAAGCCTTGGATTTGTAATGCTTATGGTTTACAACAAAATTGATGATGCTTGCAAAAAAAATTATGCTCAAGGAAAGGGACCAGTCAATGTCTCCGCACCCATAATTTATCTTTTTGGGGTCGAGAAGAATTACAAAAGTATTTCAATCTCTCCTCTAATCATTATGTGTAATTTACACGCATTAAGAAATTTATAACATGTCATATAGAATACAGATTTAAAATTCATCCTCAATCACTAACTCATCTCGAGGTGGTCGATGATGCTTGCAATTTACTTTGAACAAATGCGTTTTGAGGAAGGGCTGGGAATAGTCAAATCTGAGTCTTTTATTCAAATCAAAATGAAAGGACAAAAAAAAAAAAAAAAAAAAAAAAAAGGAAAAAACAATGAACAACTGCTCTAAATACACGCTACACAATTGAGATCAACCATCCATTTAGCTACACCAGATTAAGATCAATCCATCAAACTGTTGAAAACAAACCCTTGATACATAAACAAAAAGACATAGCTGCCCTTCACACACATCCTTTACCTACCTGTCCAATAAAAAACATTAAAAGGATCAGAATGTGATATGAGTCGCTAATCCTTCTTTGTTAAAGCATATATACCACATAATTATTGGTGGATGGCTATATATAAATTAGTGCAGGTCATTCAAGTTGACACAAATCATTTTCTCTGTCGAACTAAATCATATGGGGTTGATAAACCCAAAAAAGGCATATTTGCTTAAAGAGGACGTTTTATTCCTTTGAAAAATATTAGAGATAATTAGAGCAATGATCTTTTAAGTTTTAGTTTAATTGGTACTTTGATCTCTAAATTAAAATTCGTGAGTTCAAATCTGGATTTGTAATAATGTGGAGCAATGGTCATACTGGCTAAATCTGTTAGAATCTCCACATATTTTTTGCATCTTTAAACCCTTTATTTTGAATAGAAGCATTAACAGAGTTAGAAAAAATTAAAAAAACCATTACTCCACGTTATAAGAAGTTCAGGAATCAAAACTTGCGGATTTTTACTTCAAGAACAAAATCTCTAATTGAGCAAAGTTCAAGATCACAAAATCTCTAATTGAACAAAATCTCAATTTTCTCAAAAAATTAAGATATTCGATTTCATGAAATATCCAAACCAAAACAAGCCCAATAAAAAAAATTATCAAGTCCCCATTTTAAAGCACTTTATCCTCTTTCTACGTATTCCTTCTATCATCAATGAATAATTGAATATCACACTACAACTAAAAATAAATAAAAACAAGAAATATTGATTGATAGAGAAGTTGGTGCTTACACAAATTGAAAGGATCACTTGGTGATGGCATAGATGGCATATATAATACCAGGGAGGTAACCAAACAGAGTCAGCACCAAACAGATCCAAAATTCCGACTGCAAATCATCAAAATCCACCACATATAAACATCAAAATTTCTCATAAAAATAACTGCATGAAAATTCTGTTTCAAAACACACATAAACACAGACCATACACAAATTAGGGCAACGATGAACGTTAAATCTATGAATTCCACTACTATGATGATTCAAGCAGTGTTAATATGTAAGACGTGTTTGTATGATGGACTATCCACCATCATGACAGACAACATCTATAAAATAACAGACGCGAAAGAGAAAAACTTACATGACAGCCAAACCTGAGGAAGACACCAAGAGGTGGCAAGAGGATGGCGATGATGATGTCGATGCAGGTTGCTGTACCCATACTTATCAAGTTTGATCAGAGAAAGAAAACAACAAAGGGTAGAGAGTTTGACAGAAACTGCTAAGGGTAGGGGGTTATTATATAGGGCTGCAACTTCTGCTGCTGAAGGAGCCACGTGGAGGCTAACCACTGGGTACACGTACGCAATTTTATTAGAAAAACGATAAATGTTATTTATACTAAATTTTTATACTACGTGACATCTGACGTGGATAGCTGCATTATTTAAAAAATTTGCAAAACCCAAGAAAATGAAGGAGAAAGATTTCTCGTATACCACAATTATTATTTAATTAACTAGTTTATCTTAATTTATTAGTTTATTAAATAATGAATTAAATTTAAAAATATGATTAATTCAAATGATGTGACTGTTCATATCCTAATGCTTCTGATGCCTTGTGTAATTTGAGTTGTTTTTTGAACTTTGTTCTTGATAAGGACCCTCCACGATGCATAGTAAAGTATCTTTTTGAGAGGTTCCTTCGATCTAAAGATAGATAGTTCTGACTTGGAGAAATGCAATGGAAAACTATTGAAAGTGGGATTTTTTTTTTTTTAATTTTCTATTATCTTATTGTTTAATATTAATTTTCATGTTAATAATAAAAATATTGTGTTAAAAAAACATGAAGTATCACAAAGTAAAAATTTCATTTTTAAAAGAGCCTCCTAAGCATTTATATTCATAATTATGCAGTTCTCTTTTCCTCTTATTATTCAGTTGTCAATCTCTATGTATTTGTACCGTTAAAAGAACTGAATTTTAGTTCTAAAATACCTTTGCAACAGCAAGATTGATCCGAATAATTATGTTATTGCAAAGTTTCTTAATTTTTTAATTAAGGAATTCTTTGGATTTTCACATTCGAATTACGGATGCGTTTATAGTTTGGAAAAGTATGGTATTTTATAAAAGGATAAAATGAGAAAACCCATGACAAGCTCTGCTATGGTATTGTAACTATTGTTTGATATTTTGCAACTTTTTGGACAACAATACCCCTTATTTTTTTATTAATTTCATTATATACCCTCTCTCTTCCGCAGCCTTCCTCTCTTCTATCCTCCCTCGCTTTTGTAGTCTCATCCTCCTCCACCACAAACCCAGCAACCCAGGCTAACCCAATCCCAGTAAAATAAACCCATCTCAACCCAACCCCACCTTCCTCCCTGCTAGTCCCATGACGAGACCGTCGCCCTCCGTCGAGAAAACCTCAAGACCACCTACTCGCAGGACGTGGTCGACATCGTCGCTCGAGAGATGGGATGGCGATGATTAGGTGAAAGATGTGAAAGATGATGTTACTATTACAAAAAATAGTTTGCGTGATGCATGTACCTTCTTCGCACAAAGTAAAAAAATGTTGCCTGAAAATTAGCCCAATGACATCTTCGTTCCGCGCAAACCGTTGCGCAAAATCCGTAAAAACAGGATTTGCGCGACAAAGGAATAACGTGCGTCGCACAAAAGGACTTATAGCGACAACAGGAACTGCGTCGTGCGCAGTTTCTTTTTTTTTTTCTTTTTTTCAGCAAATATATTTTTTTTTGGCAAAATTTTTTTTATATTTAAATGCGTTGAGTAAGTGCTGGGAATAGTCAAATCTGAGTCTTTTATTCAAATCAAAATGAAAGGAAAAAACAATGAACATTTGCAGTAAATACGCGCTACACGAATGAGATCAACCATCCATTTGGCTACACCAGATTAAGACCAATCCATCAAACGGTTGAAAACAAACCCTTGATACATAAACAAAAAGACATAGCTGCCCTTCACACACATCCTTTACCTACCTGTCCAATAAAAAACATTAAAAGGATCAGAATGTAATATGAGTCATGATCCTTCTTTGTTAAAGCATACATACCACATAATTATTGGTGGATGGCAATATCTATGAAGAGAAACCTTCTTGTCATCTTTTATCTATTAAGAGAATCTTCTTTGTCAACTTTTTTTTTTTTTTTTTTTCCTATTTTACCTTCACTTTTGATGTACTATTGACAAAAGAAGGAAATAGTAATTTTATACATTTTGACAAAATGACAATCATATCCCTATTTTTCCTATTTTACCCTTTTTTTTTTTTTTTTGAGAAAATGACAATCGTATACTTATTTTTCTAATTTTACCCTCACTTTTGATACACAATATTTATATAAAGATGACAAAACAGTAATTATGTAATATTAAAAAAGATATTTATATAAGAACAAAAAATATTTTTCACACAAAATATATGCTCTCTGCTAGTATAAACTAATGCATGTTATTTTCAAGTACACCCAAATCATTTTCTCTGTCGAACTAAATCATAGTAGGGTTGATACGCCAAAGAAGGGCATATTTGCTTAATGAGGAAGTTTTATTCCTTTTAAAAATATTTAGAGATAATTAGAGCAATAGTCTTTTAATTTTAGCTTAATTAGAGCTTAGGTCCCTAAACTAAAAATTCGTGAGTGTTAAAATTTGAATTTGTAATAATGTAGAGCAATGGTCATATTGGCTAAATCCATTAAAACCTCCACATATTTTTTGCGTATTTAAACCCTTTATTTTGGATAGAAGTTCTAACATAGTTAGAGAAAAAGACCATTGCTTTACATTATAAGAAGTTCAGGGACCAAAACTTGCGGATTTTTACTTCAGGGACTAAAGCTCTAATTGAGCCAAAGTTTAAGGACCACTGCTCCAATTTTAAAGCACTTTATCCTCTTTTTACGTATTCCTTCGATCATCGATGAATATCATACTTTAACTATAAAAAAATTAAAAAAAAAATTAAAACAAGAAATATTGATTGATAGAGAAGTTGGTGCTTACATTACACAAATTGAAAGGATCACTTGGTGATGATATAGAGAGCATATAGAATACCAGGGATGTAACCAAACAGAGTCAGCACCAAACAGATCCAAAACTCCGACTGCAAGTCATCAAAACCACCACATATAAACATCAAAATTCCTCATAAAAATAACTGCATGAAAATTCTGTTTCAAAACACACATAAACACAGACCATACACAAATTAGGGCAACGATGAACGTTACATCTATGACTTCCACTACTATGATGATTCAAGCAGTGTTAGTATGTGAGACGTGTTTGTACGATGGAATATCCAGAGTCAATCAATTTTAGTATGTAATACGTGTTTGTATGACATACAACATCTATAAAATAACGGACGCGAAAAAGAATAACTTACATGACAGCCAAACCTGAGGAAGACACCAAGAGGTGGCAAGAGTATGGCGAGGATGATGTCGATGCAGGTCGCTGTACCCATACCTATCAAGTTTGATCAGAGAAAGAAAACTACAAAGGGTAGAGAGTAGTTTATACAAGAAGTGTCCGACTGCTTTGACAGAAACTGCAAAGGGTAGAGGGCGGTTATATAGAGCTGCAACTTCTGCTGCTGATGGAGCCACGTGGAGGCTAACCATTGGGTACACATGACATAAACAATTTTATTATTTTAGTTTCAAAATAAAGAAAAATGGATTATGCATTTCCATAAATGGGTAATCATGACACGTGTTAGTTTCCAATGTGCTTCTGGTGCATCGTGGAATTTGAGCGTGCCGACATGTTTTTTAACTTTGTTCTTGATAAGGACCCTCCACGATGCATGGTGAAATATCTAAGTTTTGAGAGGTTCGTTCGATGTAAACATAGATATTTCTGGCTTACAGAAATGCTAAGGACAAAGAAAGGTTATCATCTTATAGTTTAATGTTATTTTTTATGTCAATATTATAAAAAATTATGTAAAAAATATGAGATAACATAAAATTTATGAAGAATCTCACTTTAAAAAAAGCATCATAAGTCCTAAGTGTTTCTTTTCATAATTATGCAGCTCCCTTTTCCTCTTATTATCCAGGCTGTCAATCTCTACGTATTTATACCGTGAAAAGAAATGAGTTTTAGTTCTAAAATACATTTGCAACAGCAAGATTGATCTGAATAATTATAAATTATTGCAATGTTTCTTAATTTTCTAATTAAGGAATTCTTTGAATTGTCACATTTGTATGCAATTTCGTATTTGAATTTTCACGTTCGAATTACGGATGCTTTTATAGTTAAAAAAGTATAGTATTTTATTCCTAATCTCCAATCTCTAATATTAGAAAGCCAGAAGTGAGTTTTGGTATCTCAAGGCTTCACAAAAAAAAACTAGACCCTCTAATAATAAATCAATCCTGGTACTATTCACTTTACCTTTTATTTTGTCCTTAGCGTTAAAACTTAAAGTTTTCAAGCTCTTTTCATTAGTTTTTCTAAAAGAAATGGACATAAAAGTCCCTAAAACAAAAAAAAATTCAAACCTTACTGAAAATAATAGAACAAAATATGCAGGGATAATTTTGTCATAAAATAGATACAAAAAAAACTAAAGCAAAAAAAAAATTATTGGAAAAGATATCAAATAATTTCAAAATCAATAATAGAGACGTGCACATTCTCATCCCACGTTATGCCCACGTAGATTTTACAAATTGATCAACGTAAACTGCAAAAGTGGTTTGCTAAATCAATGGGCATTTATAAGAACCAACCTCACGTCCATACACCCACCTCTCTCTGTGTGAATCGCAGTTATAATTTTTGTATTTTCGTGTTTGAAGGGTTTTGTTGCGAAGCCAGTGACTTTACCAGATGAAAATAGTTAATTTGATGGTGTGGAATTACACGATTCATGGTGGAAGCGCTCTGACCTATGGGGCACTATTAATTTAACTGTTTTTATGTATTTTTTTTTTAATTTTTTTTTTTTTTTGGTAATATTTTCACTCAAAACTAAATTCAGGGTAAATAACTATGATGACATCAAGGGAAACTATAACCTGGTGTTTGTAATTCCATTATGCATTGGAGCAGGCAATAATCGCAAAATGTCTCTGATAGCTACCGACTGTGGAACCTGAGACTTGGCGGTTTCTAGTGAAATTGGGGGTGTTTGATTTGTAGAGATGAAGGTTTGGAGGGTGGATATTAGTGTTGATTTATGTTTTTATTCTAATTTTTCTTCTAATTCATGTTTTTAACATCAAATTTTCGTTCTTTTAGCATCTCCAAATTAGTGGTTAATATATGGATAGGTCATTTTCTTGCAATTCTGACTTCATGTATTGTGAGAATGAAAACGATTTCGATGAAGCAGGCATTCGGCATTTAATTTAAGAGCTTCCCTCAACATAACATATTCGATAAATTCTAATAAGATATTAGAATTTAATATTGTTTTGTATTTATGTTTTTTTTTTTTTCACTTTTGTATGGACGTGCATCAGCGCATGCAGGAATGTTAGTTAAAGGATAAAATGGGAAACCCATGACAAGTTCCGCTATGGTATTGTAACTATTGTTTGATATTTTGCAACTCTCAAACTCATGTCCTCGCGGTTATGGTCCAAACTACAGACTTTCATGCAAACAAGTTTATATTTACCATTGCATTTCAAGATATTAATTTAGGGCATGAATGGTTTAGAACGTCACAGTAAATAAGTGACAACAAACCCGTTGCACCTAATTCCTACTACAGTGGTACGAAATATATACAGGAAGCTCACATCATCACATGATATACAATAACAACATTCATCCACTTGATTGGTTGTGGGGTTTTGTTTCCCACGAGCATGAAATGGCGGGTAAATAGAGAGTCACGTTGTTTTTTTAAGAAGTGAGCTAAAGACAACATGATCGTGCCCCTTATTGAAGTTTTCCTTCAAGTTAGAGATTATGTCATAACGTTGATTGTCAGTAACCATAAAGCCCCGCAATTATGTGCTACAAGCATGAGTTTTGATACAATCAGTGTCACGTAAGTTTTACTTCATTATAGGAAGTACGTTGATAATTTATTTGTAAACTAATAGTTAGAAAAATGTCACATGTTATTTATGTGTAGAAGTTAAACAGTAAAAGAACCAGAACTTGGAGAATGAAGGAATTGACTTGAAAAAAATAAAAAAAATAAAAAAAAATATATATATAAATATATATATAAGTGGGAGTGGGACAAATTAGAAAGATAAATTTGATAGTGAGAGTTCTCCTAACAATAGTAATGATTAGGAAAAAAAGTACAAGTTACAATGAAATGGGGAAGAAAATGTTGAGGATGAATCTCATATTGATGTGAGGAGGGATCTTGTATGAACTTATAAATAAGTTGCCACTTTGCATATTGCCAATTAGTTTTATGATGGAACTTTAACTTTCTTCATAGGATCATAACAGGTTGAGTCACGTGCGAAGACCAATAGCCCCACGTGCTCCACGTCACCCCATTTACTCACGTGATAGGCTTGAAAATTCTCCATATGTGAGGGGACATATTGATAGTAAATACTATATTGAAGGGAACAGAGAATTTGCATGGACGTATAAATAAGTTTGATTATTCACCATATTATTAATGGATTTAATAGTGAAACGTCAACTTTCTTTATAAAAAAAAAAAAAAAAAAAAAAAAAAAAAAAAAAAAAAAAAAAAAAAAAAACTGGTTGGATTGCAATTGTTCCAATTAGATTGGCCTCAATCCAGTGGTGCACCAAAAATGGGCCCGTTGGTAAATGGGTTCTAAAAAACTATTCATTTATGAAACCCATGTTTTTGTGGGCCGTGTATTAATTGATTTGGTGGAGAAGGTGTTTGATGAAACCCTGAGACAGAGAGATGGCTTGTTCCTTACAATTCTACACTGGTGGGGTTTAGAAAAATAAATATTAACGATTAGGTCTTGGAAGATTGTGAAGAACCCATACTCCGGTGATTAAAGACAAATTTGTTTAGGTAGAATACACTGGCGATTGCTTCGTAGTCTTCTGTACTTGATACATGCTTCTGCTAACCTTGCAGCATCCCGTTCCAATTATTCCATGATCATGTAATTAGACATGGGAAGATATTTAGGGCAGGTTTGATAATCATTTTTAATTTTTTTTTTGTTTCTATTTTTTATGCTTGAGATGGGAGGAACTATATGTGGGAATGGAGGGGTGAAGAAGGTTGGTGGGAGAGATATAGAAGAAATAGGAAGAGCCAAAAATTAAAAAAAACAAAATAGTTATCAAACGGGCT